>NC_137054.1:23901566-24066566 GCF_032717465.1 Coenobita brevimanus | reverse complement strand
CTTAGCCACTGAGCTATTTGGGATAAGCTACAAAAGTGTGAAAGTCTGGACCAGGTTTAGGCATAAAGAATCAAAATATCTATTAATTCTTTGGCTACGGAGGCGTTGTTATAACCCACATCCCTGGTGCGGCAAATATCGATAAAATAGGGTGTCTTTACTAGCTGTTCTGACCTACTTATACTAAGCAAACACGTTTATTATTAGCCAAACAAAGGTTCAAGCTATCCACGAACCTTTGAAACAAGCTGGTGGTCCGTAGGTGGTCCAGGGAAAGAGGGAGTGCGAGTTTTTTTTTTTTTTTTTTTTTTTTTTTTTTTTTTTTTTTTTGCGGTCGGCTAGAGCAAGGCGCCCAGGCAGGCAGGTGCAAGGCAGTGTTGAAAGTTGTCACCACGTCACGTGGGAGAAATACTGTACAGTAAGTCTGGGAGGTGACTTCCATGCTTTATAACACCCAAAATCAAGGTATTCACATAATTCACTAATTTTCAGTGGTAAAGCCACTTGTAGCACTGCGCTGTGGCTAATGGCTATGGATGTGACCTACAGCAGCTAAATCACAGACGCTACACTTAGTGGTAAACATACGAAGTGAGCGTAATAGTAACTGAGGTGACGAATTGTTTTTTTTTTATGAATACTGATTTTTTCACTAAATATATCATTCACTGTTATCGTTAATTTCTACATGGAAGCTATAAAAGCACTATAATGACACAGAGTTGACACTTGAGGGAAGGTAAGTAGCACTTTATTTTCCCACCGAATATAGGCATTTATTAATCCCTTTTCTATCACTTATTACCAATTAGGCACTTAGGATTTATTTTTCTCTTTCTGTCAGTACTTATCTTTGCCCTTACAGCTACAGCAATCCACAGCTACTTCGTTTCAAACGTCACTTTCACTTTTATGTAGCGCACTGCAGTGTCACTCAAGACTGTCTTACCCTTAATCACGAGGCACGTCCGGGAGTCCGTCGAGCGGCCTACTTTGTGTCGCTGACGAGACGGTGCTAGACCTATGAAGCTGGCCGTCTATGATATCTCACATTGAGTTGTGGTCTTGCCGTGTGAGGTGCGTTTGTGGGGCTCCTGTGTGTACCACACACATTAACACATTAAAAGCCCCATTTTCCGGGATTCCAGACATACCTTTTACAGCATGGCGCACAGCAACCAGTGCGGCATAAGGCCTTTGATCCTGGGAGACCTCTGGGCTCTACGTGTGGCAAGTTTCAGCAGCATAGCTCAACACTGTGGCTAGCAGCGATTTTTTTCAATAGATACTTCTACTATTATACTCATTTTTTACACATTATTTCATTTTTTTTTTTTTTATGCTAATTCCGTGGCCCAATCTTAGTAACAGATAGTTAAGTTTAGAAGAACATCTATTTCATGTATACATAATAGGAATAAACTTTGTGCCATTTCTATATATGTTTTTAAACCCACAAAGTTTGTCCTGAATCCCGTACATGCCTAGTAATAATGTAATATTTCAAGCTCTGGTGATTAAGGGTACTATTGCACTAATAATATATTTTTTTACATATTATACACTTCGTGTTCTGTCTCTTGTCAGTAATTAGCTTTGCTCTTATAGCTATAACAATCGACAATAATCTTATAGGAAACAATACTTTCAATTTTAGCAATCCAAAGAAATCTTATAGGAAGCAATACCTTCACTTCTGTGCATCGCACTGCAGTGTCACCCACCAATGTTTCGGTATTTCCAAAAACCCTATATGATATTTCCTTACACATTTTCTTTCTCTTGTCAGTACTTTGTTTTGCCCTTGTTGATACAGTAATCCACAAGGACTTCATTTGAGCGTCATTTTTATTTTTGTGAAGTGCTCTCCTACGTCAGTAGCCATTGTCTCCAAAAGGGTCTTTACACATAATTATGTAGTCTGCCGAAGCATTCATGCATAAAGGCAGAGTTGGTTGGGAAAATTCAAGTCATGGTATGGCATGAAAAGAAAAAAAAAAAACTAGCAGAGAAAGGCAGGATAGGGTAGTGAATGGCAGGGTAGTGTGGGGAGATGCAGGGAACAGTAGGGGATGTGCAAGGCAGAATAGGGAGATGCTGGGTTGGGTAAAGAGGTAGAGGGTAGGGTAGAGAAATGCAAGGCTTGGCAAGGAAAAGAGGGGTGGAATACAGCAAAACCAAGGCAGAGTAGGGAGAGGCATGGTCATGTGCTCCGGCTATGGCAGTTTTCTTTTCACTTCCACCATCTCCCCTTTAGCAATGCTGTCAGAGTTGTCATTAGGCGATTTGTGGTGCCAATCAGCGTTTGGGATTGTTTCACCCCTGGTAAGACGGTGATATAAGGTCGGGTTTTGAAAGAAACAGGGCATTATCCAGTGGCAAACTGACGAGTACAATACCTCATGCATCCTTGGAGCAATCCATGTGACCCACTCACCAAGCATAATCAAAAGTTGGGCAAGAATAACAGAGCATCAAAAAAACAAATATCCTCCCCCCCCCCCTTGGTCGTGTGGAAGATCCATCGCAACTGAGCACACAGGCCATCCTGAAGGTCTGTTGAAGTTTATAGACTAAACCACTGCAGTGCTAGAACACCTCTACTACACTTTGTCACTGATAAATTATTTTCTTCAATTCAAGAATAACCCCTTAGATTGTAAGGGTTTAGTAATAGCCTACTCTTCTGTATCTCCTGTAGTACAATGATGTGATCTTAATTATTCTTTCTTCCCTTCACCACTTAGAGTAAGGCGAGTAATAATTGCTGGCATAAAAGCCTGTTTGTCTACACCCCATAGATGCCATCTCCCCACCCACCTAACTTCCTGCAGGAACCTGTTTCGGCATCGACAAATTTACCCCCTGAACAAATTTCCTCCCCTGGATCTGTTCTCCATGGAACCATTGTACCTCATGGACCTGTTATCCTCATGAACCTACATTTTCCCATGGAGATATTTTCCATATAAAGCTATTTCTCCTCGTGCTCCTTTTCTACCCATAGATCTATTTTCCCTACAGACCTATTATCTCCATGGACCTAATTTTCCTGTTGACATTATATGAGGGAGGGGGGGGTGAGTTGGGGGGAGGGGAGTCAAATGGTGGGTGACAGAGTGACTTGGAGGCGTTTTGTCTGCGGCCACCCTTTGCGGGATTAGGGCGTCGGGCTATAGATAGATAGACATTATTTTCCCTCTAATGACTCATTTTCAACTTGGGATCTATTTTGTTCGTGGGCCAATCTTCTCGGATCCATTTTCACCATGGACCTATTTTCCCCATCAAAATATTTGGCCTCCATTGACCTACTTTCTGTGTGAATCTTTTTTCTCCGACCTATTTTACCCATGGTTCTATTTTCACTCATGAACCTTTTTTCTCCCCATAGAGAAACACTGAATTCACACAGGGAACAATTTTCACTGATGGACCCATTTCCTCCTGGATCTGTTTTAACCCAGAGTAGATCTATGCTGTTACATTACCCAGCTTCACTAAAGACATATTCCCCATGGACCTGTTATCCCACCTAAACATATCCCTAGCATGGATCTATTCATCTCATGGACTTACTTTCCCACTACCCACTCACCTGTCCACCCTGCCTTCTCACCAACCCATCATTTTTGCTGTCCACCCACCTCACCCTTTTCCTCAACCACCAACCCTGCCCACCTACCCTACCCTGCCCACCCACCCATTCATCCATCCCACCCTGTCCATCCAGCCATTTACCAAATAACAACCCTGCCTACTCACCCCCCCCACCACCCACTCCACTCATCCTGCCTTTCCCTCCATCCCAACAAAAGCCCTCCTGGTCAACCCACCCACATCAGCCAACCCACTAGAAGGATGATTGCATGAATACACACACACACACACACACACACACACACACACACACACGAGTAGGTACAACTGTACAGACAAACAATTACTGGTATGCATTAAACTCCCTGGCCTGGGTTACTTTATCTGAATTGGATAAGACCGTCCACTGAAAGATGGAATGAAATATGAAGTTCGGTTTTCTCATCCCAGACAAAGATAATTTTCAGCATTCTTATATCCTTGGTTTCACATGAGAATAGCAAAACTGTGTGATAACAGCCGAAGTAAAACACAAAGCAGGGAATCTGCAGCCAAAGGGTTAGTCCTTCAGCTTTGTGTGGCTCAAGCGGAAAATATCAGGAGAGGTTAATTGGCATGGAATACCTGAGAGGGAGTTATGGAAGCCGATTACAGCTGGAGCATTTATATTCAAAGAAGAAAAGGGAACTAAGACGTATTATGCCTTCAAAGGCCTACCTGTGATAAAGTGTTCCTGTTAAATGTAATTGTTCAAAATTCAAATGAGGGAGTTATTTGTAGTAAATTTATTCTGACACAGACGATTTTTTACATCTTCGGTGAGCATCCTGGCAGCGAAGGATTATCTAGGTAACAATATTAACAAACTCTCCAGTTCGAGACGTTTACACTGAGGTGAATAAATCTGTCAAGAGATGGAAGTAATACTCGTACAATAAATAGAACGTACTTGGACTGCCAGGGTGTACATCATAATATAAGTACATGAAGTTACAAGAAATGTATAAAAATATATGAAGTTACAAGAAATGCAGGCTACATACATACTGGATGATCCATGCATGTGTATATATTACCATTCTCCAGATCATATGCAAATGCACATCATATACGAATATATATGCACTTGCCCACACCTATATGCATACTCGCAAATGAGTGCACACAATGTGCAAATATACCGGTATGGACGTAAATACACATGCACATTCAATACATATATTCATACACTACAAAATTTACAAATTCATACACATCAACATACACACATACATAAGCATATAAATGCATGAGAACAAATGAATATCATAAAATTGCAAGTTCACATATATGCATGTATGCGCTTACATATACACGCAAACTTTATAATGATAAATAATCTGACATTTACCTTAGCTTTCATACTCAGACATGCACATATCAGCATTCATTTACTCATACATAAAAACACACACACATATATCACCAGATGCAAGTAGTAGCTACAGGGCATAAGAGCGATATTAAAAGGTTGTTGAGTGTGATGGACATACATACATACATAATGCTGATTCTGTGTGGGGAGAGAGAGAGAGAGAGAGAGAGAGTTGTTGAGTGTGATGGACATACATACATACATAATGCTGATTCTGTGTGGGGAGAGAGAGAGAGAGAGAGAGAGAGAGAGAGAGAGAGAGAGAGAGAATGAGAAAAAGGTTAGAAAATATTGGCACTCGCACAGTATCACCACTCTCTCTCTCTCTCTCTCTCTCTCTCTCTCTCTCTGTATGTGTGTGCGTGTGTCGATTAGTCTCATTCTGTATGCTTCTTTTCCTTCCTACGCACCCCATTCATACCAACAAGCATACCAACAGACACTTCGATAACCATCTCACTCCCGCTTTCATTCCACACATCATTCTCCACTTCTCTCTCTTGCCCCGTCCGTACAACTTTTCTTCCTTTCTCCTTTCTTATCACTTTCTACCCGACACTCGTATACTTACAGCTCTTCCTTCGATATTTCCTCTCATCTCTTTTCCATACACCTTTTTCTTCTCCCTGTGTTATTACCTTCCCTCTTCACTCCCCTCTCTCTTCCTTCCCATCACTGATTCCCTAATTCTAAATTTTTTTCCCTTCCTCCCTCTGTTATCTCTGCTCTCACTTTCTTGTCTTTCAGCATGCGTCCGTCCTTTATCTTTCCTCTCACTGTTCTCCACTTAAAATTTCTATACCTACTCTTTTTCATGCTCCCTTTCACTCTGTATTCCTACAATTTCAGCTTCTCTGTTCATTCTCATCTTTCCCCCTGTGCTCCATCATTGTAACTGTTTATCTCATTTTCATTTTCATCTTTATTCTCAAGCTTTTTTGTCAGAAGCTTAAATCCCTCCCTCATGTCCTCTCGCCACTCATATTCGCAACTTGATCCTTTCTTTCTTCTAATTGTTTTTTTAATGCAATTTTTTCCCTCAACATTTCTTCAGTCTTTCCTCTCTTCTACATTTCATTATTCCTCCCTTACTTTCTCCTTCCCACTCATTTCCACTGCACCCTTTCTTTGTCCTATTCTTCATTTTCACTATATTTCCCAACTAGCTCAGCTACCTTCCTTTCTTCTTTTTTTCCCTCTCATTCCCATCTTTCTCTCTTATATCGTGTCTCCACATTCCTCTTTTATTCTCCTTCCTTCCTTCTTTTCCTCAGTTTCCCTTTCCACTTTTTTCCCCTACCACTTACCCTCCACTGTTTTTGCGTTTCATCATTCTTTGTTTACACCTAGTCTCCCTCTTCATTTCTCCTTAACCCCTACCCTTCGGCTCCTTTCTAGAGCTTCTTTCACTCCTTTCTTCCTCGCCATCCATTTTTACCAAATTCCTATCCTGTTCTAAGGTTCATCCCAATTTCCATCCTTCTTCTTCCCCTTTATTATTTTTTTCTTGTCTACAGTTTCCTTCCTTACCTAGACTTACCTATCCTGTCTCCTTTCTCTTTCGCTCATATTCTCTCCCTTCTCCTACAATTCTCTTTCCACTTTCAGACAGTAACTAACTCTGCTTTCCCCCCTACTCTTCTTCCGTCTCTTCTTCCCGTTTGTCTCTATGCCCCCTATGTTTTTTTCCTCCTTCTCTCCCCACTTTCATCTTACGGTTCTTTCCTCTGTCTCTCCCTTCTTTTTGTGAACTTCCCTTAACCTAATTTTCCTTTCCTCCTCCCTCTTTTCTTCTTATTTCACACTCTTCTCTCTCCTCATTTCTTTTTTTTCCCTTCCCTTTCTTCTTTTCCTTCCTTTCCCTTTCCTCTCCTCTTTTTTTTTATCCTTCTTCCTTATCCCCCTCCACACTATTCCATCATCCCTTTCTTCTTCCCTTCCTCACTAAGCTTTCTCCTTCAATTTACTGCTCCTTCTCCTTGTTTCCCTCTCCTGCCATGTTTTCATCTTCTCCCTCCCCATTTCCTAAGTACATCCTCATTTGGATTACTTTAGTCAGCTACGGTAACCACAGGAAAAAAAAAAAAAAAAAGATACCGAGAATTAAGAGAGTACAACATATAGTAGCAGAAATGATATTCAGACTGAGGAATGAACCATATGAGGTAACGTTTCGAAGGGGTAAATCATTTAAAGCTATCAAAAACACAGTCTACGCGAGATCTGATTCAGGTGCATAAAAAAGATAAAGAACTTGATCTAATGACCCTGAAACACAGTAGAACGGCCTTCCTACAGCAGGTGATAATATAAATTTGTTGGAAACTTTTCCAGATGAATGAAGTTAAACATTTTTTTTTTGTCATGTCTTTGAGCATGTGTAACAAATGTGGCGGACTGCCATACAATATAATATTTAAATTCACTCGGATATTACAGTATCTAGCTCCTAATTCCCATCTCAGCACACTAACATCTGACTACCACAAAAATCTGACTGTTTAATGTCTCTTTATCCAGATTGCAGAGAATACAGCAACAACATGACATCCTTGCATATTCAGTGTTAATTCTCTCATACAGATTAAGATGGTGTACATGTAATGCAGAACATACTTCCTCCATTCATCAAACGAAGTTTCCATGCATTTTCTATGCTGCATAATGGTTATCCGTACTCTTTCCTGCCGCCATCCCCTAAAGAGGTTGGTGAGTGGAAGGAACTTCTCTGTTTGCTGTCCTTATCGTCTTCTCATAGACATAGATACGATAGTTAGTGTATTTACCTTAGTAATCAGCCTCAAAAAGGCTTATAAGTCTGTTGTTGTTTGCCTTCCATGACAAGCCTTCCCTCCCACCTTCCGTTTCCTCTCCTACTCTCCGGTTTTCCTTCTCCTTTCCTCTTTCTTCCCTCTCGACTTCCCTTTCTCTCCTTCCTTCTCTTCTCTTTCTTCCCTCCTCTTGCTTTCCCTTTCCACCCTCTTTCTCATTTATTTTTGTCTCCCCCCTCCTCCTCTTCTTTCCCTATTTCCTACCCTCCTACCATTTCCATTATCCTTCCCTCCATCTGCTCCTTCGTTCCCTTCCCCTCCCCTCCTCTCCCGCTGCACCTGACACGGAAGACCGAAGCTAGTCACTAATGGATATAATTAACAAGTTATTATCATAGGGGAAGTGGCGAGTGAGGGAGGGATACAGAGAGGAAGCGAGGGGGAGAGAGGTAGAGGGAAGAGAGGGAAATAAGGAGGAAGAGGGGGAAGAGGGAAGGAGAGAAAAAGAAAGTAATGGAAAAAGAGGATGATTGGGATCTAGGGAAGGAAAGAGAAATAATGTAATGGAAGAGGAGGAAAGTTGGAATCGAGGGAAGCAATGAGAAGAGAGATCAGAATGACAGGAAGGGAGGAGGGCGAAATGAAAGATTGTACAAAGGAGTACAAAGGAGTACAAAAGAAAGCAACCAGCAACAGACCTTACGGTTCTTTCGAGACTGTTTGTTACAGAGTAGACTATGACTACGAGGTCTGTTTCTACATGCTGAAGGATAAGGATAGTAAACTAAGAAGGTTATCCCCGCCTCCAAACCCTCGAGTTAAACTGGCAGGAAAAAGTGACAAAAACCACCATGCAGCATGGAAAAACTGACATGGAAGTTTCATAGAAAAGACTGAAAAGGAAACGTTACATTCTATGATACGCGGTACTTCATCAATAAGCTACCAGTTTGAATAACCCGAAAGAGAAAGTAGTATAGTAAAATGCATAATCAAATAAGTTAATAAATAACGCATGGCATTATGTCCGGGTACACTGAGTTAACAGGGCTTCTGTAGACACAGCGTGGAAATTGCACAGTGCACAGTGTGGATGTTCAGGGGTGGTGTGGCAGCTTTGCCTGGCGCTTTTAAGGTAGGCAGCAGTCAATCAGGCCTCACCTCCATTCACTCCACTGAGACAAGGAACTTTCCCATGCAGAACAAGCACACAAGCACCTCCTGAAGCAGTGACCCCTGGTACATTTGAAAAACTCCCGATGGTGGTTACTTAACTATCAGGGACCCTCAGTGATCCACAGCCCATCATAGGTCTAAACTATGAGTAGTGATAATTAACTCAAGGCTATCTGTACATATCCTAGTCTGTGCTTATACTATATTTGCATTTATTAAATTGATCCAGGCACGAGGGGGGGGATTATATATACACAAGCGTTTTACTCAGGAGTGAACATATTAAGCTGGGGGTTAGACGGCAGATACTAATCCAAGTGACCTTCCCATCCCGACGTTTTCTAGGCAGTGGTATGCCCCAGTCCCGACATTTTTGGACCTTTTTTTTTTTGGCATCAAACATCCGCTTTTGGAGAAACATCGAAAATTCATAGAGAAATCACTCACCTGAGGTTTAAAATACTCGATCCAGGTAGGAGTACCTCCTTACCTTACAGGGTTTTCTATCAGGCTGGCTGCAAAGAAAACGAGTTCTATGGGAGGATAACTATTCCACACCACTCATAAACGGTATTTATTTATTTATTTGGTACGAATTTATATGTAGTACGAGAGTATATTGGTTTTCAAATGGTATTATAGGCATTATAAGCATTGTTTCACTCACTAACTCATCACCATTCCTGACCTTTTTTTGCCACATTACCTGATCATCATTTCTGACTGTTTCTTCCTCTAATGTTTGTCCTCCACATTGTCATCGATTGGGGAATCACTCTGGCCCTGAATTTCGTACCGTGGCATGACATGGCTTTACTGGCAAGGTCACTGATAACAGGTGAATTGCTGAGAAAAGGGCATGCAGGGAGAGTAGGAAGTCATGCTGGGTAAGGCATTGTCCCTGCCTGGCATCTTGTAGAGGAAGGTGTCCCGTGTATACATGCCAAAAATCACTTGCGAAAATTGAAAATTGTGCAAATCAGGGACCTTGCAAAGCGTTAATTTACGTCTCCGGGATATGAGTGTACATCATGTGAGGACGTGAATTCACGTCTCCAGGACGGGGCGGGTTAAAAGTTAGGATTGTATTACAATTTACCACACTGGAGGGCGATTTGTTCCATATAATTACAACTCTATTAAAGAAGAAATGTTTAGCTTTATGTGACTGGAATCGTCTGCCAATTATTGTATGCCCATTGCCTCTATTATAATTGCAGTGATTAACTGTGAAGTATTTATCGACAGCCATGTTATCATGTCCTTTGAATATTTTGAATACTTGAATTAAATCTCTTAACCTACGTTTAGTTAGACTAAAGAGACTCAAGGTTTCTAAATGTTCCTCGTATGGTCTATTCCTCAATCTAGGTATCATCCTTGACATCCTTCGCTGTACTCTTTCAAGTTTCTCCATATCTATTTTATAATATGGTTACCAAAATTTAACGCAATACTCCAAGTGCGGGCGTACTAAGGAATGACACAAAGTGAGGACGATATTTTGGGATTTATATTCAAATGCACAGCCTATGAATCCAATCAGTTTACTGGATTTCTTCACAGCCTCTGTACATTGTTTGCTTTGTTTCAAATCATTTTTTATAACTCGTAAGTCTTTTCCATGGTTTACCCTGTCAAGCCGGATAATATTCATGTTATAACTAGCTCTTACATTTATACTGCCGATGTTTAGCACTTTACATTTATTGATACTGAAATCCATTTACCATAGTAGCATAAGATGAGGAAATTAAACAGCGAGGAAGGAAACGAGAACCGAGGTAAAAAAAATAGGGAGGAAAGAATGGGAAAAATAATGTTGGGGAGTTAGAAAGGCGGCTAGGGAGGGGGAGGGGAAAGAAATGTAAGGTAAAGAGGGAGAGAGAAAGGGAGGTGGAGACAAAAAGAATAGACAAAAGAAGAAAAGAGTCGTAGGGAAAGCTACATCGGGAGGAGGAGTGGGAAGAAATGTAAGGTACAGAGGGAAAGTGAATAGAAGGAGGGGTAAAAAAGAATGGGAAAAGGAAGAAGAAAGTCGTAGGAAAAGAGACATCGGAAGAAAGGGAGGTGGCACTGGAAGGGAGAGAGGTAGAGCGAAAGAGACGAAATATATGGAAGGAGGTAGGCAATGAGAGAAGAAAGAAAAAAAAAGAAGCAATCAGAGAGGAAGGAGGAGCCATCAGAGAGGAAGGAGAAGCAATCAGAGAGGGAGGAGGGAAAAAAAAAAGTGGGGAGAGAAGAAGTGAGGGAACGGAAGTGAAGAGGGGAGGAGGCAAGGAAAGGAAGGTTGGTAACAGTAGGATTAAACTACAAATTCACGTCTCGTAGCAAATGGGTTAATCTTCTGGCCTTCTAACTTACACCACTAACTTAAATCCTCCCCTCCTCCAAACATCAGAATCTCCAAACTCTGCATTAACTGATGTCTTTCTCTAAACTAAATAAAACTAACAAGCGAACAAAAAAAAAAAAAAAGTATACGATTGAACTTTAGGAATATAATGTCGGATAAAGGAGTTATTGAGAAAAATGGGGGAGGGAGCTGAAAGGAAGAGTGAGAAATAAGAAGAAATGCTATGAAAAGAATGCAGAGAATAAAATGACATGCAGTAAAACAGGGGATGAAGAAAATGGGATGGAAGATACTTCTTAGGAGAGAGAGAGAGAGAGAGAGAGAGGAGAGAGACTTTTCTCATATGAGACAAGATATGAATACTGACTACAATGGGCAATACAGGGTGGCTAAAATATAAAGTTCCTCTTCCACTCCTCCGAGCAGCTTCTTGTGTGTTGGAGGGGACGGCACAGTAAGCGTCATTAATGTCTATCCAGCATTATTTACTCATATCCTAGTCCAACTATCATATTCAAGCTGATATAAGCAGACTTGACCGTCCCCTCAACACATAATACTGTATATCACCAAGTAAGCTTCTAATTGAGGTTTATTTTTGGGCCATCCTTATTTTCAAAAACACTAACCATCACACTATTAAAACAACAGTCTCAGTAATAATGATGATGATGACGATAAAAATAATAATAATAATAATAATAATAATAATAATAATCCATCATCCAATCCTACGTTACCCCATGAGGAGCGTAGAAGCCCGGGGCTAGGCAAGTTGGTCCTGACATTTAAGATAAGAGTGACCAGCCTCACTCATCCCTGAGTGGCATTACGTGAGCAATAAACCCCAATCACCCCTTGGATATAAACATTCACCGTTCAGTCCGAATGGAGAACCGTAATTACCCACTAAACAACCAGGCGTCAAAATTTGGTTATATGACTACCACCCAGCGTAGTAAATGGTTCCCTGGTGTACAGGAAACCATTTGGCTTGTCACTCAGTGTAGAGTCACACACAGGCAGAAGGAGGAGGAAAGAATGAAGGAAAGAAAGACAGAAAAGGGAGCGTAAAGCTCTCCCATAGGCAGAAGGACGAGGAAAGAATGAAGGAAATAAAAACAGAAGAGGATGGAAGGAAAGAAGGATGGAGGAGAGGAAAGAGCAGACACACGAGAGCAGCATTACATCGAGTGAGTGGATGGTGAGCGACCCCACCTACAACCCAAAAAAAAAAAAAATAAATAATAATAATAATAATTATTATTATTATTATTATTATGAACAGAATTCTGGAACTGCTGAAGCAATATTCAGTGGACTCCACATTCCACTTGATAACTGTTTAATCACTGTAGACCTTAATATAAAGGGATTTTAGGTATGACTCAAAATTTTTAATGGATTTTGACCTATGACCTTGAGATGAAGGTTAACGCCATTCATACTATGCAGATCATGTTCACCCATGACCCACTACATTTCCACCAAGTTTAGTCAAAATCGGTGAAATTCTTTCTGATTTAGCACTTTCAGGCAAGAAGTGGACATTTTGATTTTCCTCAGTACCTCAATCTGTGTTTGTTGGATCTCATTATTATCAGCACCCAGGTGCACTAGTATATGTTGACGACTGCATACTGGAACATTTACAAAGCAACTGATTCAGAAGTTTTTGTTGAATAGGAGAGCAAAATTGAAAAACAAAAATACCATACTGGGCGCTAGTGCGGCGCTAGTGTTAGGATTTGTGTGTGTGTATGTATGTGTGTGTGTGTGTGTGTGTGTGTGTGTGTGTGTGTGTGTGTGTGTGTGTGTGTGTGTGTGTGTGCCATCAAGTCTCTCTTTTTTTTTTTTTTACAATAACAGAGCGGAGGAAGGGAAAAAAATGAATTAAAAAATTATCCATTCACGTGATTACAGGTGTCCTTCATTACTAATAAAATCTGTAACATTTCGAATTGAACAGCCATGGGCTGAAGTTTGGGGGGAGACCACTCTGGGGAAGCAAGTTCCAAAGAGACGCAGCTCGGGGAATAATAGAACGCTGATAGGCAGAAGATCTGCAATATTGCAGTGCAACAGTCCAGTCATGAGCGCTACAAGATGCCCTGTAGCGAGTGGGAAGGTGTGGAGGGGTGACGCAATGGATGCAAGTTGGTCTGAACACTTGCCGGATAAGTATCTGTAAAATAATGCTAGGGAGGCAACATTCCCTCTTACACGCAAGGAAGTTAGTTCATTTGTAATAATAGGGCCGTTATTAATTCTAAGAGCTCTGTTCTTAATTTTGTCCTGTTGTCCTAGTGCAACATCTCCACATCCATTCCACAAGAGCAAACAATATTCCAGCTGAGAGTGCACATGTTACTCGTAAATTATAGGTAACTGCTCGTCCGTGAAGAAGTTACGGACTCTAAACAATAATCCAAGTTTATTTTTGAAGCGGTTTTAGCAAGAGATCTAACATGAAAGGTCCAGCTGAGGGCACTGTTTAGTGAAACACCGATATTTCAATACTTTTAGAGATAGAAATATTAGTAACACTGAAGGTAATATATGAATCAGACAATATCTCTCTATTAGTAAACTGTGTAAATTTGGTTTTCTTAGCAGTAAATGATACAATGTTATTTTGTCCCCATTCCAAGATCATAGATAAATTTTAATTTAAGGAGACTGTTCTACTGATTTGTGAGTTAGAGATTAAATTTTGTGAATGAGTGTTTAAGTGTTAATGAACTGTGAAGTGTGGAGTCATCTGCATATAAGTGAATAGGATTATGGGTGAACAGTAAGATATCATTAAAATGAACTTGGAATAGGGTTGAAGTCAGAACTGATCCTTGTGGCACGTCGGCATTAACCGAGTGGAAATTGGAGTATACATCGTCTACTTTTGCTCTTAACGTTATGGTCTTCGAGAGAAATGAAGTCACTTGTTGTGCACTGAGGTTGAATGATGAGGACATGGAAAATGTGAGTGCATTTAAGTACTTGGGTAAAGTGATGAGTAAGAATGGAAGTTTGAAGGGTGAAGGGTTTGAGAGGGTACAACAAGGAAGAAGGTTTCCTGGGCCCTTGAAAGCAGTGATAAAAAGTAGGGAAGTGAACATGGAAGTAAAAAAGTCGCTGCATGACAGTATTATGATACTAACTCTAACGTAAAGAAGTGATTCTTGGACCTTGTTGGAAGGACACAGGTCAAGAGTGAGAACAATGCAAATGAGTTCTTTGAGAGATGCATGTGGGGTTACGTGGAGAGACAGACTGACAAATAAGGAAGTGAAGGAGCACTGTGATGGGGATGTGGATGTGATAGAAAACATTAGGAGAAATACGTTGAGGTGGTTTGGCCATGTGAAGAGGATGGAGAGTGAGAGACTAACGAGGAGAGTGTATGTGAGCCAGGTGGAGGGGGCGAGAGGGAGGGGAAGGCCAAGGTTGAGATGGAGGGATGGAGAGGTATATGAAAGAGCGGGGTATGAGCTGGGAGCAAGGCAGTAAAATAGCAAGGGACCGGGTGACATGGAGACGATATGTTTGTTGCCACACCTTACGGGATTAAGGCGTCTGGCAATAGAGAGATAAATAGATACTTTTATCTTTCTGTCGCTAAGACAAAAAGAAAGAAGAATAACAAAAGATGACATGCCACTAGCAAGGAAGTTTAGATAACTGGGAATTGTGCCACACTCCGTCAAAAGTTTAAGAAATATTAATTGCTACTACATGAGTTTTCCATGTTGGTCAATTGATTGATGGATGGTATGAGTCAGGAGATTGAGTATATCACCAGTGGGTCTTTTGAGGTGAAAACCAAGAATTTTGAACAGGTTCGGAATGCTAGCCTTCAAGATTTTTCCCCACCCCACCCCCTCAAAAAAAAAAATACCTACAGTATCAATAAGAACTCCACAGAACGTGGAGTTTTTAACACTTTCGCTGTCTTTGGACACGGATCCACGTCCAACTTGAAAGCGTCTAACCAGCTGTTTACACGCGGATCCGTATCCAAACAAAGAAATATTCACCATAAATCAGGAATTGCATCTAGCATCCTGAAATTTGGTCTGATATTAGCCTGACTGGATTTCTAGTTTGATGATAATATTTTCATTCATAGGAATATTCGAAAACGTGACAAAAACACGCTTAGAAAATGAACGTGGTATAAACATTCTAATGCATTCTTTCAAATTATACTCATTATAACTATTTTATTTTATGCAATATCACTTTCTATTTTCTTTCATCTTTTTCTACAAAGTCTCAGCTTTCTAGCAGTATAAAAAGCAAATCCGCTAATCCAAATATATTAGGGTGAAAAAAATGACCAGAATAAAATAACTTAAGCTTGCAGGTTTGGTATAAACATTCTTATGCGCATTTTCAACTTATACTCGTCATAACTATTTTACTTTATGAAATATCACTGTCTTTTTTCTTTCATCTTATTCAACAAAGTCTCAGCTTTTCTAACGGTTTAAAACAAATCCATTAATCCAACTATTTTGGGGTGAAAAACTGATCGGAAAAGAAAAAAAACTCAAGCGCGCAGCAGGGGAGGAGGGAGGGACAGCAGGGTAGGGGGAAAGCAAGAGGGTTTTGCTGGCAGCAGAGGGGTCAGACTGCGAAAGTGTTAATATTGTCATGATGATGATGGTAATACTACAACTATTACTACTACTACTACAACTGCTGCTACTACAACTACTATTATTACTACTATACTACTACTACTGCTAATAATAATAATAATAATAATAATAAATATAATAATAATAAAAAGCATTTATCAAAGATGTATCCCCACCATGTGGTTAAGAATATATAGATATGCGCTAATAAGTAGGGCAGTTTCATATACAGGGGCATAAATTAGGACTCGTACACTAATGGTGGGAATAATAATACTAATGATAACAGACTCTTAGGAATCTGTCTGCCAAGTTTCTTCTTCAGATTACTCGTGCAGGTTGGATTGAAATTTCCATAGACACAACCAACTTAAAAGACAGATTTTTCCTAAGATGGTCATAGTTAGTAACGTCCAGACAATATGGCAGTTTTACATAAAAAGGCATCAGCTATGACACATACTCTATCTTCCTGTGTGATATGAAGCCAATCCACGTCGTAGTTTCCGAGATACATGCCAGGACAGAAAGTCAGAAACAGTTAACACATGACAGATTTTCGTTAAATGGCCATAGCTCATAAAGTACAGATTGTGCAGCAATTTTACATATACATACATCAGCTACAGCACATACTCTACCTTTCTGTGTCATATGAAGCCAATCCACCAGGTAGTTTCTGAGACACAGGCTCAGATGAAAAGACAGACAGGCGGAGGGGCACAGACGATTCCTATATCCCCACCAGATGGAACTAAAAGGCACTCAGAGAATGACTACCTCTGCCAATGCCACTAATATTAACCCCAAAGTGCAAATGTGGGTGTGTCACACCCGACGGTATCTTGTGTTTATGTGACCTACACGTGGGTAATTGTCCCAGGCCGCTGCGTGCCACATATACCCTCATTTCACGAGTTGCTCTAGCAGGGAGAGGTACTGTCGGTCCGCTCTCTCCATCGGAAATTTCCAAAGTGACGTGTCTGGACGTCTCACACCCGGCATATGCACTTCAGTACATCATTGACAATGGGTTTGTCAAACCCACCATAAGTATTAATAGTTTATTTAGTAAGGTGTTTTTCCTTGTAGGAGATGAATATTTGTTATAATAGGGACAATATTGTGCACAAACCGTAAAAATGGCCCACCATTTTGGAAGTGACGAAGAACTAGACTATATGATGAATACCACAGGCCTTTCCGGTGTAGTTGGTTGTGGTGAAAGTGATCACAAAAAAGAGGCTAATGATGATGAAAAAAGTGAGTGTTGAACATGATCGATAGTAGTGACAATGATAAAGACTACGCATCCTCATCCAGTGAAGAAAATTCCGCTGACAGCAACAAGTGTCACCGCAAGCCTAAACAATGGCGCACACCCACCCAGTCACGTGTCATAGAATTCTTAGCAATCCCTCACGCCCAAAAAATATAACAGAAGTGATAAATAACAACAATTTCGGGTTAAAAATCAATATTTTTATCAATCAGGAGCTATCAGTAGTATAAGAATACTGTACACATCTCAAGTAATGTCAGTTTATAGGTAAACGTATGTTTTACTTTAATTACCCACCCACCCCCAAGAAATAGGGGGAGGGTGCGGGCTCTAAATCAGTGGGATTAGCCCCAGGAGGTCCAAATACCATGTAGTGTTCAATTTCAAGGATAAATGATTGTATGAAAAATCGCTCTTTTTCGTAGGTAATTTTTTGACTCAAAAAATGTCCCTTTTTTTGTCAACCTCCACCACAGCCCAGTGTGAGTTACCAAAAGTTTTGGGGCCATGAGCTGCAGCGCCCCTGACCCAAGAATGTGTGTGCATGTGGAGAAGTCCGCTGCTGCAGTGATAAATCTACCTCAGATTTTTTTTTTTTTTTTTAGTTGCATTGCACATTTTCCCCATTTTTGGTGTTTTTTTCTAAGTTACCCCTTCACCAATAAGTTTCCTTTTAAAGTCAATTATTTGATGTGGAAATGCAAGTACAAGTCTTATATTTTGTATGTATATTTTTAGTATTATTATATTTTGATTTTAAGTTTGCCGTTTTATTTTCTGAAAAATGTGATTCTCACACTCACCATATGCATTAGTGTGACAATTTTTGCACATACGTATTCTAGGATTAAAATAAGATCCTGATCCGGATCCGTGGGTATAGGATCCAGATCCGGATCTTGATCCGACCCCAAATTTAATCAATTCTTTCTTGGTCCATGGCCCACCTTTCCACAAAATTCCATTGAAATTCATTGAGAATTTTTGGAGATATTGTGCGGGACTCTCCGGATCCGGATTCAGATCCACCCCAAAATATAGTAATTTTTTCCTTGGCGCATGGCCTACCATTCTACAAAATATCATCATAATCCGCTCATAACTTTTCAAGTAATCCTGCTAACAGATACGTGGATACAGGATCCAGCCCACGATTTAATGAGTTCTTTCTTGGCCCATGGCCCACCTTTCCACAAATCTTAATTGAAATTCATTAAGAACTTTTGCAGCTAATATGCGGGATACTCCGGATCCGGATCCGGATCCACACAAAAATTTAATTATTTCCTCCTCGTCCCATGGCCCAACCTTCCACAAAATTTCATCAAAATCCGTTCATAATTTTTTGTGTAATCCTGCTAATAGACAGAGAGACAAACAAACATATAGACAGCCAAACAAACAAACAAACCAACGCCAGCAAAAAACATAACCTCCTTGGCAGAGGTTAATATAATAACAATACTGACAAGAACAATATAGGATAACTCACAACTGCTGTGGTGAGTTGTAATACTAAAACTAGAAACCACTCAGAGAGCCCTTGCCTCCGTCAGTGCCATTGTCATCAAAAAGGATCCAGATTCTCATTCGGATCCACCTCCAAATTTAATCAATTCTTTCTTGGTCCAAGGCTCACCTTTCCACAAAATTTCTTTGAAATTCCCTGAAAATTATCGGAGATATTGTGCAGGATCCTCCGCATCCGGATCAGGATCCATCCCCAAATTTAATAATTTCTTCCTTGGCCTATGGCCCCACATCCCGCAAAATTTCATAAAAATCCGTTCATAACTTTTTGAATAATTCTACTATCAGACAAACAAACAAACAGACAAAAACAAAACAAACAAAGAAGCTAACTAAAATGGCACTCAGTAGAGCGCATACCTCCGCCAAGGCCCAACATGCAGTTCCTTTTAATTCAGTCAAGTCTAATCTAATATGGAAAAAGACTACCCCCGTATAAAAGCATATTGAAACCCTCTAGATCCGGAATTTTATATGGATCCGCGCCAAGCTGTACACATTTGTAGATATTAACATCCTAAATAAGCCTGATTTTTATCATCAAATTCAATGCAATATTCACTAAAAAATTTACGAAAATGTTGAAAAACGCCCTATCTTGCAATGTTAAAGAGAAAAGAAAAAAAAAATCCCGGCTCCGCATCTTTATACTGATCAGCACCAAAATTTAATGGAGTCTATTCTTGGCCAAGGCCTATTCGTCTACTAAGATCAGTGGAAATCCGTCCAGTAGTTTTTGTGTAATCTTGCTCACAAACCAACCAACAAACAAACAAATAAACGGACAGTGGTGAAATCATAACCTCCTTGGCGGAGGTAACAAACGCCGGCAAAAACATAACTTTCTTGCGGAAGTAATAATGGTTGGATAATTCTCTCTCTCTTTCTCTCTCTCTCTCTCTCTCTCTCTCTCTCTCTCTCTCTCTCTCTCTCTCTCTCTCTCTTTCTCTCTCTCTCTCTCTCTCTCTCTCTCTCTCTCTCTCTCTCTTACTACCTGCCAAATTCATACCTTGGCTGTTAATGAGGGCAGACTAACCTGTTAGTGCAGTGGCCTAAACAGTCCCGCTTTGATGTTACGAGAGAGAGAGAGAGAGAGAGAGAGAGATTTAATTTTTATCTTTCTCTTTGCTCCTCCCAGTCTTTTTCTTGTATTTTGCATCAAACAAAAATGAGAAGAGATTTTTTCGTACTTCAAGAGGAAAAGCTGCTAATGTCCATTTGAAGTACGCTGGAGTATAGGACGTTCAAAACACAGGCGGCCAATTGGCCCACGGCGAGGTTATCTTTGGGGAAATAAAGCTACCTGAAAGATGTAACCAACATGAAAGAGAAGAGGAAAAAAAAAAAAAAAAGGTTCTCCCCCATTCACCACACAATGCGTGTAACCGGTAGAGAAAAAATAGAAAAAGAAAGTAACACAATGCTTGTTAGAAACATTAAGCACGGAAATTTTAAAAGAAGAGCCGAAAGTGGAAGAACTATTCACTATTTTATCCCTAATATGAAGATCTGTAAAAGACAGAGCATATTTATCACCGAATTTTCTGTTTGTTAAGCGTACGTCTCACTGACCTCACCATACACATCAGTCTGGAATTAAACAACACAGTTATTGCCTATTGTCTGGAGGTATTTGCCTTGCAGAATTTAAAACCTACCATTAGTTTTTGGGCTACCTACTTCTCTTTAGTTGGTAACTTGTTCCACTGCTCCACTAAGCAACATTATAGGATTTTCTTTTTTTTTCTTATTACTGCAGCATCTCTCGCTTTCAGCTTTCATTCAGTTATAATCACAGACTCATTCTGTCTTTTGAACAAATTATCATATTCGTCAGTATTATTAACAATTCTAGTTACTTGTACTCTCTTTTACATTGCCGCCTTTTTAGAGACATATTTAGTATATTTTGCTGCTTTTCGTAGGATAAATTTCTCAACGATGGGATCACTATGTGGCTCTGCCCTGTCTTTTGAACAAATTATCATATTCGTCAGTATTATTAACAATTCTAGTTACTTGTACTCTCTTTTACATTGTCGCCTTTTTAGAGACATATTTAGTATGTTTTGTTGCTTTTCGTAGGATAAATTTCGCAACGATGGGATTGCTATGTGGCTCTGCCCTGTACTCTATCGAGTATGTCTTCGTCCATAACTTCGTTGGGGGACCGATGCTGCACACGGTATTATAGGTATGGTCTGATTAATAACATAAGCCTTAAGGTGGGATTCCACCGGGACAACTCAAAGCAACAAATGCGACCTGCCAGGCTTTCAACATGTATGTTGAGTACAGCTTTCAAAGAGGAGACATGTTGCCTGCGACAAGGCAACACTGTTGCTTCACGTAGCATGCTACATAATTTTTATGTTGAATGCTACAAAACCGTTTCCACTGATTCAACCAAACCTGAGCCAGTTGTCAACGCGATGTCAGGAGACGACGAACGCTGCTGCTGCTGAGTTATTGGTGCTGCGCAAGGTTCGTTAAAAAAAAAAAAAAAAAAAAAAAAAAAAAAGCACCGCTGGTGGAAAAAAGTTGTTTATCTGCAGTATCATTGCTCAGAATGATATTTTTGACAAGTTACTAACTGATGGGGGAGACGGTGGCTTGATCGGTAGAGAGGTGGCCCGCAGTCCTACTGGACCCAGGTTCAAATCCCGGCAGGGGCAGGAAACAGTTTAAGGATTTGAATTTCATGAAAAAGCAGACTTTACTGATCTACCAGAAGACCCGCCGACATGTAAAAACACCCCTGCTAATACCAATACACCAGTCCTGTATGAGACAGCCCTAGCATGTAATCAATAAGGACAGTGGGTGTTAGCACCGAAGTGGTGACATGTAGAAGTGTGTGGTATGTAGGAGGACTGATGGGCCTTGGGAGCAGGGTGTGAAGCCTATGCCCAGAGTCGAACACCTAAAAAGAAAAAAAAAAAAAAAATTCAATAACTTTTCTCGCGTGAATGTGGAGGATTTTGATTATCTTCTTCAAAAAGTTTGTCCCAGGATTAAGAACAGCGACACGAATTACCGGGAGGCCATACCACTAAAAATCAGACATTTGGTAACGTTGCCCTTCTCATCTACAGCAGACAGTTACAAGTCCTTCATGTACAATACCTCATCAGGATTTCTGCGTCCACTATTTCAGAGACTGTGCCAGAGGTTTGCCAAACAATTACTGAAGCACTACGAGATATGAAAATAAGTTTTATATATCAGTGTTTATCCTACTACTAATACAACTACTACTACTATTACAACTAATCATCATCATCACGCAATCCCTTTTTGACACATAAAGACCGTAGAGGCCAGGGGCTAGGCTATTCAGTCCTGACATTTAAAGCAAAGGTGACCAGTCACTCGCTCCTAAGTAGCATTGTGAGAGTAATAAACATCAACCACTCTCAGGTGTAAACCTTTATGGTCCACATCCCGCTCCTTCTGGCACCTTGCCAAAAATCTTTCTAACAACTTTACCTCATCATCCTTCCCTCCTCTTTTCTACTCTGATGGTTCTGTAGCTATTTCTTCTACTGATAAAGCAGATCTCTTCACACAGACTTTCTCCTCCAATTCCACCTTAGACGATTCCGGTGCTGTTCCTCCATCACTTCCCCCCTCTGACTTCCTCATGGCTGACATTAAAATTTCTTCAGCTGATGTATTTTCTGTCATCACTGGCCTCAGTACTAACAAGGAATATGGGCCTGATGGAGTCCCTCCTGTTGTTCTCAAGAACTGTGCTTCTGTGCTTACCCCCTGCCTAGGCAAACTCTTTCGCCTTTGTCTGTCAACTTGTACCTTCTTGCTGGAAGTCTGCTCTCATTCAGCCAGTCCCAAAGAAGGGTGACCACTCCCAACCCTCCAACTATCGTCCAATTGCTTTAACGTCCTGTATTTCAAAAGTTTTCGAGTCAATTCTTAATAAAAAAAATTTAAGGCATCTTTCCTATCACAACCTTCTTTCCGATCGTCAGTACGGGTTCCGTCAGGGACGCTCCACTGGCGATCTTCTCACCTACCTTTCAGACTCCTGGTCATCCTCCTTTCGGGACTTTGGCGAAAGCTTTGCCATTGCACTTGACATCTCAAAGGCTTTCGATCGACTCTGGCATAAATATTTAATCTCCAAACTGCCCTCCTACGGTTTCTATCCTTCTATCTGTGCCTTCATCGCTAGCTTCCTTTCTGGTCGTTCTATAGCCGCTGTTGTAGACAGCCATCGTTCTTCTCCTAGATCTATCAACAGTGGTGTTCCTCAGGGCTCTGTCCTATCACCAACTCTCTTCCTTTTATTCATCAATGATCTTCTAAGTTGTACATCCAACCCTATCCACTCATACGCTGATGACTCCATCCTTCACCTTTCCATTCGGTTCTCGCAACGCCCATCTCAACAGTTACTTCAACAAACAAGGGATGAGGCTATGGCACACCTAATGTCTGACTTGGCTCGTATCTCTGACTGGGGTAAAAATAATATGGTTGTTTTTAATGCATCTAAGACTCAGTTCTTACACCTATCAACCCGACAAAATCTTCCACAGGTATACCCACTAATGTTTAATAATATTCAGCTTAATCCTGCATCATCCTTGAACATGCTTGGGGTTTCATTTACTCGGGACTTATCTTGGAAAGATCATATTACATCTCTTGTACAATCGGCTTCCAAGAGATTGGGTGTGCTAAGCCGACTCCGCTCTTTCTTTACCCCTGCACAATTGTTGACTCTATACAGGGGTTTTATCCGCCCCTGTGTGGAGTACAACTCTCATGTGTGGGGAGGCTCCCCACATACAGCTCTTCTCAATAGGGTGGAGTCAAAGGCTTTTCGTCTCATTAACTCTCCTCCTCTTACTGACTCCCTTCAACCTCTGTCTCTTCACCGCACTGTTGCATCTTTATCTCTTTTCTATCGCTACTTTAATGGTCACTGCTCCTCTGAACTGTCTGCTTGCATTCCTCCACCTCTACTACGGGCGCGTAGCACCCGTCTGGCAGCAAACTCTCATCCCTTTTCTGTCCAACTCTCTAATGCAAGAGTTAACCGTTACTCCCAGTCTTTCATTTATGCAACAGGTCAACTCTGGAACTGTCTCCCTCTGTCTGTATTTCCTGCTGCCTATGATCTCCAGTCTTTCAAACGCAGTGTGTCCAGGCATCTCAAAATGATCGGATCTTGAATTTGGCTCTCTATTGTATTTTGTTTTTCTCTTAGAGGGAACTGTTACTTCGGGCTCATGGCCTTTGGTTCCTTCTTCCTCGCATAAAAAAAAAAAAAATCCAGTTGGAGTACCTCAACCCACTAAACCAAAAGGCGTCTATTTTGTTATACGGTTACCACCCAACGTAGTAGTTGGTTTCCTAGGGTTGCAAGAAGTCTCAGTGCAGAGTTACCTGAAGGTAGCACTACATCGAGTGAGTGGATGGTGGACGCTCCACCTATCAAATAATAATAATAATAATAATAATAATAATAATAATATTATTATTATTATTATTATTATCAATATTTTATTATTATTAAAACACTGACAAATGCAATAATGTGTTGTTATTTCATATTTACTACTACTGCTACTACAACTACTACTACTATTTCAAGATTCAATTACTTTTGGTGATGTGGTAGAGCAGCTATGAAAATTAAAATGAGTAGAACATATAAATAATAAAAACAATAATAGTGAAAATTATTAGATCAAGCGTATTCACCTCCATACTTTTTATTATTTGGCAGGGAACACTAAGCCTAATGTTAAAGTAATTCTTTAAAAATAAAACACCTGGCAACGTATACAAAGTAGAAGTAATAAACTTAACCATAGATCAACATATTATATCCATACTTGAAATATCATTTAAGGCATCATCACGTCACAAGCAAACTTTGAGGCTAATCTGCGATGTGCATCTAATTTAGTCTGGTTATTTATGTATTCTTCCAAGCGTATGTCCCGTAATGCAACCGATGTCGTACATTCTTCAATGAACTCTACCGTTTTTCCTTGCTGCCAATTCATCTCGTTGCCTTCAACACGGAATCCTTCCTGAAACTGCCAGGAAGGCAGGCAACACTCGGCAACAGGATAAATCCTGACGCATGCGTCAAGTTCCACGGGCAACGTGTTGCCACCTGTTGTAAGTCACACTATTGCATGCCACATGTTGCCTTGTGTTGAACTGGTTTGAACACACTTGGCCTCAATGTAGCAAGCTACATGTTGCCATGGTGGAATCCCGCCTTTAGTGATAACATCGGGGGCCTTATTTTAAAAGTTCCTTGCGTTCGCCTCCTTACTGGATGCTATACACTGTTCTGAAGGTCTTTACCAAATTCTTTCTGGAAATCGAAGTAGATAAAATCCGACGATATTTTTTGGTCTCCCAGTTATTGTATGTGCTTGTAAAAAATTTAAGGGACTTCAAAAGACAAGATCATTTATTATGTAACCCATACTGATTATCTGTTATAAGATTTTGTTAGTTAAAAAATGAGGCATTATATCTATAGCAATGCTCTCCCAAATTTTGCCAAATACTAATGTTTGGCTGTTTGGGCAGTAACCTGTGGCGCCCCCCCCCTTTCATTTTAATTTCCTTTTTCAAGACACGTTATGTATTAGCAACCTTTCATTAATTTAGTACCCCATAATCAGTTAACGAATTGTTGAAAATTTTAAAGACAAGGTTAACTGTCAGAAACACTTACACAGTACGCAAGGAGATATCCGGTTTGGTCTAGTTGATTTGACTGGGTCGATTTTCTGATACAATTTAATTCATCATGTATCACCGCCGATTGATAATTATATTTTAATACACAAAAAGTTGATTGTGGGATAGAAATGTTTACGTCAATTTCTTTTGTAAAATCATTGGCAAGAATCGCTCAGTGTTATTGCTCTTGTTAGGTTATCATGAACATGGCATTCCGAGTTTAGTAGATGGCATATGCTATCTTTTGCATTTTCCTTCCTCATTACAAAGCGACAAAATCTCTTAGAGTTTGACCTTCCTTCACGAGAAATTTCTGCCTCATAATCTTGTTTGTTTTTCGGGACAATTTTCGTACATTTCCACTGCAGTTTTAAGTATTCGGTACTGTTACTGTGATTTCTCGTACATTTCTATTTTGTATATGCGTTTTCCATGCGACAATTTTTTTTTTTTGTGTGTGTGTGTGTGTTCTTCGATATCCAGACTGGTTTATTAGTGTACTTATTTCTCCGAGTAATTCCTGATATGTTTTTCTCTCCCACTGACATCAATTGATCTGTGAATATTTTCATTTGTTCAACATCAGCCACCTGTTGTAACTTAATGCAGTTGGTTTTGGCAATCTCTTTTCTCATGTTGTCGAACTTTGCTTTTTTTAATGATAGAAACTTAGAGGTTGCTTATAGTGGTCTTACAGTTTATATTAATTTCAGATTTGATATTGTCGCTGTCACCAAAATTTTCAACAACTTTATGGAAATCACTGTCTGTTGCTATAGCATGATCAAGCATATTATTACCATGTGTCAGTATGCAATGTCTGACTTAAAAATGCATCGTTTACATTGTCAGGACAACTCTGTCATTCTTTTCTAGCTTGTTCACCTAAATCTTCGTCGCCGAGGAGTTTATATATTGATTTCGTTAATCTACTTCTATATTAAACTTCTTTAATCATTATAATTATCATCATTATCATTGTTGGCTTGACAGTCTACTGCAGACCAATGTCACTCCCATGTTTTTCCACTTTTGTAATGTATCCAGTTCAACAGAATCTTCGAATCTCATCGAGCTATCTTCTTCCCTGCCTCATTCACTCCAGTCTCTGGGTTGCCATTTCGTTCTACTGGAAGGAATAGACGGTAGCACCAGTCGAACAGAGCAGTACTCCCAAGGTGGATGGAAAGCTGATGACAGTGAGAGCTGGAGCTCCAGTTTCATCAGCTATCAGGACTAGCTTCTGGCCATCTTCCTTTGCTGAACTTTTTCAGTGTTTCAGTAACACAAAGAGTAGGCCAGATAACTCTCCTATACAACCTCCACTGTCAGTACTAAACTATATGCAAACTACACACCAGACTTCCTCTTCTAAAGTCAGAAAGAAATGGCATCTCAGCCCCCAGCCTCGGAGAACCTGGGAGGTGGTGAGGAGAGTGGAAGACCATTAAGTCCCCCACCATCTGCCCCTCTCCTGGTGATAGCCAAGCGAGATATGAGATGTATGGAACCACTTTCTGACTCGTTCCATACTCATTGCTGTAACATGCGTGGCTTTTCCTAAAACTTTCTCTCTGTTGAACATCATCTCTGTTCTTCTAAATCTCACCTTCTCTTCCATACCCAGACTCAGCTGTCTGAGATGACTGATTGCAAACTCTTCTCTGTATCCTTCTACTGTCTCTGTACTCATTAAAAGCCAAAGGTGGCTGTTGTGTATAGGTACACAACAACTTGCTCTCGTGTTCTTGAACTTCAGTTTTCTGAATTCTTTACTCTCTGGCTTCAGCTATCCTGTCATTCTCTTATATATATATATATATATATATATATATATATATATATATATATATATATATATATATATATGTTTGTTACCGAATATATTCGTTAAAAAAACAGAATGAAACATCTCTGCTATCATAACCTTCTTTTCGATCACCAGCATGGGCTCCACCAGGGATGCTCCACTGGCAATCTTCTCACCGTCCTTTCAGACTCCTGGACACCTTCATTTTGGGACTGGCAAAAGATTTGTAATTGCACATGACATCTCTAAGGCTTTCGACTGTGTGGCATTAATCTTAGAATTCCAAACTGCCCTCTTACGGTCTCTATCTTTCTATCACTACCTTCATCAATAGCTTACTTTCTGATCATTCTATAGCTGCTGTTGTGGACGACTACCGTTCTTCTCCCAGAGCAATGAATCGTGGTGTTCCTCAAGGTTCTTTCCTCTTACCAACTCTCTTCCTTCAGTTCATCAAGGACTTTTAAAGCTGTATATCTAACCCTATCCACTCATATGCTGTTGACTCCATTCATCACCTTTCCTTTCACATCTCTCACCGTCCAGCTTGGCAGTTACATGAATGAACAAGGGATGAGGCTATGGCACACCTAAAGTCTCACATGGCTTGTAACTCTGGGATAAAAGTAATCGTATTGTTTTTAATGCATCAGAGCTCAGTTCTTACATCTTTCAACCCATCAAAATTTTCTGCAGGAGTATCCTCTAGTTTCGAACAATATCCAAGTCAATCCTTCATCATCACTGATCATACTTGGGGTTTCATTCACTCAGCATTTATCTTGGAGAGATAGTATTACCGGTACCTTTCTTGTAAAATCTGCTTCAAAGAGATAAAGCATGCTAAGACGATTCCGTGCTTTCTTTACCTCCGCACAGCTGTTGACTTTATACATGGGTTTTATTTCCCCATGTGTAGAGTACAACTCTCATGTGTGGGGAGGCTCCCCACATACAACTTTTCTGAAGAGGGTGGAGGCAAAGGTTTTTTGTCTCACTGACTCACCTCTTACTGGATTCCATCAGCCTCTGTGTCTTTGTCGCGCCGTTGCGTCTTTATCTCTTTTCTGTCACTACTTGAATGGTCACTGCACCTCTGAACTGTCTGCCTGCATCCCTCCGCCACCATGGTGGGTGTGTAGCGACCATCTAACAGCAAACTCTCATCCCTTTTCTGTCCAACTCTCTTGTGCAAGACCTAACTGGTATTATCGGTCCTTCATGTATGCAACATTTCAGCTCTGGAACTGTCTTTGTCTGTATTTCCTGCTGCCTATGATCTCCAGAGTTTAAATGCAGCGTGTCCAAGCATCACAAACTGAACGGACCTTGAACTTGGCTCTCTGTTATTTTGTTTTTTGTTGTTTTCTTGAAAGGAACAATCATTCGAACTTCCGGCATTTGATTTCTTCTTCCTTGCATTTAAGAAATACCTGCCCTGTGAAGGAAATGACCTGACCACTTTTTTTTTTTTTTTTTTTTTGTGTGTGTGTGTGTAATGATTGTACCGACGTAGTAGGTGCGGACTCCACTCAGCCCCACCTCATCCCCTCATTCAGTGTAGCTCTCTCTCTCTCTCTCTCTCTCTCTCTCTCTCTCTCTCTCTCTCTCTCTCTCTCTCTCCAGATGACTTTACAATGAATGACACTCGTAATGGTAGTCGTTATCCCAAGAAACCATTTCCTATGCTGGGTGGTAACCATACAGCCAAATGACGCTTGGTGGTTTACCGGGTTAAGGCACTCCAGCTGGATGGAACATGAAAAGGTTCTTTCTAAGGGGTAGTGTTGGTTTCTTGCTCACGTAATGCTATGCCACTCAGGGAAGCGTGAAGCTGATCACAGTTACCTTCAATTTGGGGGCTTAGTTGCCTAGCCCCGGGGCCCTACGCTCCTGTTTGTATGAGGCAGAGGGATTAGATGCTGACTAAGCCGACTACTTTCGACTTTTTTTTTTCTAATCCAGGAAGCATACTGTTTATCTCTCCCTGTAATTCCTAACATTATCCATTGCATTTCTCCACGTTTATGGATTTTGTCAGACTCCACATCTCCGATACATGAATAAAAAAAAAATGAGGCAAGGATCATATACCTCTCTCTTTTCACATACAACATTTCCTTATCCATCATACGGTGATATTGTCCATCCCACTTCGATTACCGCCTGAACTGTAATATGCACTCGGTCTCCCTGAGCTACCTGTTCTGTGTGTGTGTGTGTGTGTGTGTGTGTGTGTGTGTGTGTGTGTGTGTGTGTGTGTGTGTGTGTGTGTGTGTGTGTGTGTGTGTGTGTGTGTGTGTGTGTGTGTGTGTGTGTGTGTGTGTGTGTGTGTGTGTGTGTGTGTGTGTGTGTGTGTGTGTGTGTGTGTGTGTGTGTGTGTGTGTGTGTGTGTGTGTGTGTGTGTGTGTGTGTGTGTGTGTGTGTGTGTGTGTGTGTGTGTGTGTGTGTGTGTGTGTGTGTGTGTGTGTGTGTGTGTGTGTGTGTGTGTGTGTGTGTGTGTGTGTGTGTGTGTGTGTGTGTGTGTGTGTGTGTGTGTGTGTGTGTGTGTGTGTGTGTGTGTGTGTGTGTGTGTGTGTGTGTGTGTGTGTGTGTGTGTGTGTGTGTGTGTGTGTGTGTGTGTGTGTGTGTGTGTGTGTGTGTGTGTGTGTGTGTGTGTGTGTGTGTGTGTGTGTGTGTGTGTGTGTGTGTGTGTGTGTGTGTGTGTGTGTGTGTGTGTGTGTGTGTGTGTGTGTGTGTGTGTGTGTGTGTGTGTGTGTGTGTGTGTGTGTGTGTGTGTGTGTGTGTGTGTGTGTGTGTGTGTGTGTGTGTGTGTGTGTGTGTGTGTGTGTGTGTGTGTGTGTGTGTGTGTGTGTGTGTGTGTGTGTGTGTGTGCTCGCGCAAGGAAGAAGGGATCAAAGGCTAATAGCCAGCAAGATTGTTCCCTCCTAGGAAGAAAAAATAACAGAGCAAATTCAAGATCCGTTTACTTCGAGATGCCTGACTCATTGTGTTTAAAACGCTGGAGGCCATACTCATATATATATATTTCGTATGTCTTTATTCTTCACTTTGTTATTCCTAATATCGTTATCATTTTAACCCCCCCGTCCTCCGTGCTCCCTGGCTGCAGGCTGTTCCGATGATGTAATTTTCATGATCACACGCCCAGACGAACCTGTATAGGCTACATATATGCAAAGGACTATAATAATGAGCTTGTTTGTTAGTTGATGCCCATAACTATAATTATAAAAACTAAATGTGTGTGTGTGTGTGTGTGTGTGTGTGTGTGTGTGTGTGTGTGTGTGTGTGTGTGTGTGTGTGTGTGTGTGTGTTGACCTGTGATCACAGTGGACGTGATTTATGTTAATTCAGTTTGAATATGCAACACTGTCTTATCAATAACGCCCCCCTAGACCCTGACTCTGTTTGTTTGTCTGTCTGTCTGTCTGTCTGTCTGTCTGTCTGTCTGTCTCTCTCTCTCTCTCTCTCTCTCTCTCTCTCTCTCTCTCTCTTAATCTGTAGAGAATTCTTGTTGTTTTCAACTTGTCTTCCTTTATAAATTTTATTCGTGTCCTCTTCACTTAACTTCTTAGTTTTTTTTTTTTTTCTCAACACTGTCAGACCTGTCATGTATTTTCTTTCTTCATCTTTGCTATTCTCTTTGGTTACTAAATTTTTTGGGTTGTTTTTGTTCCTCCTCTTCCTTTGTCCTTTCCACTTCTTCAGTATTCTCCGAGTTTTCTCCGTCCTATATTTCTTCTGTCTCAATCATATTCCCATCTTTCATTATTCTTTTATTTTCTTTCCTTTCCCACTCTCTCAGACTTCTCTTCCATGCTTCTATGCAATTCCGATTTTGCTTGCTGTTATCCTTTAATACCTGATCGTAGTTGCTAGTTACAACTTTGTTTTCTCTTGTTCGCTTTCTCGGACTTCCTTTTCAATCTTTCTCACCTTCCTCATTTTATATTAATCTTTCAGTATCAAATCCTGATTTTCACTCAGATTCTTTGATTTGGTTTTCGTTTCTGTATTACCTGCCTGTTTTCCAGTCCATTATTTTGACATCTTTTTCGTCATTCTTTTTTCTTCGTACCCATGTGTTTCCTACTCTCAGTCCCTAAGCCTTGTTCTCAATCTCTAATATTCAGGACAACTCTAGCACACATTCCAGCAAAGACTTGATAATTTTATTCAGCTGCGAGTAAGCTGTAAAACCCTGCGTGTGGTGATACTGTGGTGATACTGACTGATGATGCTCCATGATCGGGCCCGTTCAAATTTACTCTTCACAACAGATCATTTCCCGATGACAAAGACTAACATGATCCAGATAGAACATGTACTAAAGCCCTTTTATTATGTTTCCACTCCATCAGTGTGTTCTGAATTTTACATCCGCGGTCATAAAAAACGTAAGATTTTTTTTTTTCTTACTGCTCTCTTTTTCTCCTTTCTTTTTCTCCTATTACCTCTATCCTCCCATTCTTTTCTTCTATTTCTCCTTCCTTTCTCCTCTTCTCTCTCACATTCCCAAACCCTCTCTTCCTTCCTAACCTTCCTAACCATTTTCCTCTCTTTCTCAACCTCTCCCTAACTTTCTCATTCCTCCTCCTCCACTCTTCCCCTTTTCTCTCCCTCTCCTCCACCTCCTTACCCCCCACCTTCTCTCACAACGACTATGTTTGGCTACAAATTTCCCATATTGGCCCAGCATGCAGCCGTCGCCTAGCTTATATATTCATGAAAACTTGTTTGCCTTGTAGGCAGAGTGCATAAATTGGGTGTATGTGGGTGTAAGTTGTTGTGGATGAGGCGTCGGAGTGGTCGGGGTAGCTGTAGATGGGGTAAAAGTAATGATAATACTCGTGGGAGAAGCAGCAAGTAGGGTGTCGGTAGGATATACTTGATGAATATGAGAGGTAGACTATACAGAAGGGGGTGTAGATGGATAAGGTTTCTGACTGGTGGCGGGTGAGGGATAAGTAGGTGTACTGTATAGTCGGCATCAATAGTCCGGTCACCCCTTCAGCTTTTCTCTCTACGCACTCTTAAAATACGTGTGGCGAATCCGCAGAAACCGACTCTGATGACTGCATATGGCCTCAGATCTGTGCCATAAAGTATCGTTTGCTGCATGTCCACTACACTAATTTTGTAAGTCTGTGGAGAGAGGAAGGAGGCGAGAGGCATTTTGATGCTGAGTGTACATTTATTTGTAAAAACTGTATTGTAACTTGGTAAATTTCCAAGCTGGTTCTAGGTTGGGTGAATCATAACGTTTTGTGGATGAGAAGCATTAGAGCGAATTGGATGTAAATGAATGTTATTGTTATTGTTATTGAGTGACCACGGTCTGTCAAGCCACGCAAAACCATCAACTGCAGGCAAGCAATCATCCTTGCAGGTCCGTCCCGTGTAGTGAACCGATCTTCCTTAGCGATAGACAGAGCCTCGCGTCAGTGAGGCATGGGAGGGACTTTGGAGGTTTAGTTCCCGGATGAACATCACATTTGAGTCTCTCCACCCATATAGAGGTATCATAGTACGGTGCTCATCACTCCATTATTTGATTACTATACCGCGTAGTAAATGGCTGCTTGAGATACAGGAAGCCATTAGATAGTCTCTCAGTGTTGAGCCCCCTGAAATGGAAAGAAGAGTAAAAAAAAAAAAAAGTGGCAGGATGTGAATGAGGTCTGAATGGTGGACATTCCTAGGTGCACGAGTATATGAGTGGATAAAGAAATGAATAAAACAAGCCGGTAGGGAATGATCGGTTGCTCTAAGCAGACCAGGCTTTGTCAATGAACGCAAGGAGTTTCGACATGAAAAAACGGTTTCTATATGGTGTCACTCCAGTGCAACATTCCACCCAAGAATCATGGCCCTTGCTTAATAATCTTCAGGGCATTAGCAGTTCGTGCGAGCAAGGTTGTAATTTTAGCGCTTTTCATATTTCCTGCACATGATGACCTTTGACCCCTGACCTGGCTGATTTAGGTCATGCATGTATGAAGCACACTTGTAGTACTTATTACCGTCTATAAGCATGCAAAATTTCATTCGATTCCATCCACCCACTGTGGAGCTAGGGAACTTGAAATCTGCATAATGGTCCACCAGAGGTACAAATTCTAGGTGGTGCTGCCAGCGACTGGAAGTGAGTTTCGACGCTGAATGTAATTTTTGTATGGGGGTACTCCAATGCACACCGCCGAATTAAGGGGGGGGCCCAAGGGGCCCGGGCCCTGGGCCACCCACCAAGAGGGGGCCTCCCACCAGAGCAACTTGTGTTCATTTCATTTCGTGTTTATGCATTACATATTACAGCACTGGATGAATAGTCCCCGTTCAGTATTTCCTAACTAAAAGTGTCCTATTTATATATTAGGATTTAGGTTACCAGTCTGTGGTGTATGCCATTGGGGGAGTTGGAAAGGGGGCCTCCCTTCCAAGCGGGCCCCGGGCCTCCCACATGTTTAATCCAGCCGTGCCAATGCAACATTCCACCCAAAAAAACACGTCCCTAGCTTAATAATCTTCGGAACCATAGCATTTTGAACCAGCAGTTGTAATTTTTATTTTCACCATTGTCACATTTGATGACCTTTGACCACTGACCTGGTCAATGTAGCACATAGGTGAAATGTAGAAACTTGTAGTATTAGTCAGTGTCTATAAACATGCAATCTTTCATTCAATTCCATCGAGCCACTGGGAAAGCAAGGAGACACTTTTGAAAACCGGCACTGGTTGCTAGAGATGCTGAGGCCAATCTTTACAGGGTTTCCCCTCGAAAATTCAGATCTGGATCATTTGAGGTCACCGATAGAGTGTTCACCTTTTTGGCCGGGGCAACGCCGGGTACTCCTGCAGCCCAATTTTTGGCATGGAAACTCTCATGACCTTCAGTTCGGACAAAGGCTATGTGAGGTTAACCTCCGAGGTCATTTATGGTCACTGGTCGTAGGTCATTCAATGTCACCAGTAATAGTAAACAAGTTCACACAAATGCAGTGTGTTAGTCTCTGAAAGCTAAAACAGAAAGTTCGTGGATCTCTTATAATCCTTCTTCAAAAGCATAAGAGGTACATGGTCTATATGGAGTAGAAATAAAGACTGAAGTAGAACAAATAGGATTAGAGTGTTCGCCTCTTTGGCCCGGGGAAAGTGGGGTACCCCTGCTTGTTGGGTATAATATATGAAAGTTCGAAGGTATTTTAAGTACAGCGTGTAAATATCAGAGTAATGATAATCCCAGGTATGGTGTATATGTGTATAAATAAATAGAGGCATTTTCTTGCTTAATGAGTAAATGACAGTGTATGGATATATTCCTTAGTATACTGGCTGTATCTGAGAGTTTTAATACATTTTTAGTGTATGGGTTGAGAAGTGGAAATGAGTTATTTGACAGGAGCATGTGGAGTCACATGGAGAGACAGACTGACAAATGAGGAAATGAAGGAGCGTTGTGGTGTGGATGTGGATATGATAGGAAGAGTTAGGAGAAACACACTGAGGTGGTTCGGCCATGTGAAGAGGATGGAGAGTGAGAGACTGGCGAGGAGAGTGTATGTGAGAGAGGTGGAGGGGGGAGAGGGAGGGGGAGACCAAGGATGAGTTGGAGGGATGGAGTGGAAAGGTATATGAGAGAGGGGTGTGTGAGCTGGGCAATGAAATGGCAGGGGACAGGGCGACATGGAGGCGATTTGTTTATGGCCATCCCTTACGGGATTAAGGCTCTGGCAATAGGTAGACAGACAGGTAGAGATGACTGTATGATGGAACGCTTAGTTGTATTGTGTGATTATGAACGAGTATCTGGTTATTACTCGTAACACGTAAGGGTAAATGTAAATGTTTAGAGATATTCTTAGATATCTAATATACTATAGCAGTAGCCGTGTGTCTGTGTGTGTGTATATTTTGGGCAGCCGAACCTACACATTCAAATCGCACCAAAATTGGCAAAAAAATCGCAAAAAAATCGCTGATGTGAAAAACAAAAATCAAATTATGACCAAAAAAAGCTGCTCCCAGCGCCCGGTCGGTTGCCGTGGCCGAATGGTTAATATCTCAGACTTGTGTGCGGACAACTTGGGTTTCATTCCCGAAGCTGCAAATAACACGATCAATTGGTTAGCTGCAAAAAATCCAAGTGACAATGTTAGACTAGAACAGCACATAAACGGACCATCATGGGCCCTTCGATGTCGCCTTGACGGCCAATAGTGACAACGTTAGACTAGAACAGCACATAAACGTGACTCGGATTACCTGAATTAATTGCAACGTGCGTGCGAAGTGCGAGGAAACGAGTAAGAAGCACGAAGAAACGAGTGCAAAGCACCAGAAGTGAGTGCGCAACGTGAGAGCCCTCCACAGGAGCAAGTGCGAGAGGGCCCGAAGGGCCCACGAGCATTTGTAATAGTTATGTGAGTATACTGGAATATTTTCAGATGCATTAGGTAAACGTGATTACATACAGGTATTTTAGGTCTATTGGGTAAATGTGAATGAATGATGGTATAAAAGGACTTAAGCTAATGGGTAGGCCTATATGTGAGTTTATGGAGGTATTCCTGGATGTGATGGATAGATGTGAGTGCTTAGAGGATTTCATTGATGCAACAATTAAGCGTGAGTGTAGGGAGAATTTTATTGGCTGTAATGGGTAAACGTGAGTGTATTGTGGTATTCTCAGGTGTAATGGGTAATGGGTATTCTATGGAGGTAATTTAGGCTTATTGTGCATATGGAATTTAATAATGATCTAAGTTCATTAACTGTATCACTACGAAACAGTAATTTCAATTTTATTCTTGTTACCTCCAGGTGATTTTATTCAAACACTGCAATGGCTATTGTAGCACCTGAGTAAATAAACGTCGCTCTGACCCTCCATTTTTCCCAAGCCAAATAAATTACCTTGGGAGTGCCAGGAATAAAAACGAAGCCCTCTGCTTGAAGGGATTAACGATGTGAAATGTTGGTGCCAAGAAAATTCATGAATAATGTATGTATTATGGGTCGCTATAGTATCGGCGCACAGGGGGCCCTATATGCTACCGAAAACATTGGATCAGCTGCTGATGTTTACCAGCATCTCATTGTGTATGAATAATATCTGTTTATATAAACATAGTATTTGCTATGCGTTTGCAAGAGGATATTGCTAGTTGGCGATATATAACACCTCCCGACACCAGGGCTACCAACGTGACTAATAGTTCAGTGACCTTCGTTCTGTGGTCCCAAATGTTTTACGCATGTTGTGCACCGATACTTTTGTGACCCATAGTATATGTACGAGTATGAATAGTTCTCCTTCATAGTACATCCCTACAATCATAACCATGAACATTATTATTAATCATTCACTCTCTTCAATTACATGCTGCATTTTACAGTATATTCTTGGTAACACTAGAACGATTTCATTCAGGCTGAGGGAAAGGTTTCGAAATGGAGGATTTAGGGGTAGCCTTCATTGCACTCCACTCTAAGGGGGTCTCCAAAGTATTTTAATAAACATTTTCCCCTTCAGTAGGATAACTTTTTTTTTTCCATTTAATATCTGTTTCCATCAGACTATGTTGTTCAGCTTTAGAGCGATAATTCAAACTAGAAGATTTAGATACTGAGATGAAAACCATTGATAAGTGCAAAAATGGCTACTTTCCCTATTTTGTACCTGTTCATTAATTAACTGCAAGGTGGGTCCCTAAAACTGAGTGGAGGGGTCTGGCATAGCAAGAACAAAATGAAAAAAGACATCCTCGAGCTGATGCACTGACGACATCCACTCATACACAAAGGACCATAACAATACTGAATGGCACAATTTTTTGTCGATAATTCCTGAAGAGTACGATGATGACAGAACATGACATTTTTTTTCTTTTTTAACTGCTAACTGCACTCTATAATGTGAGATTCCGGCTGATCACATATAAGAATTACAGTTGTTCCACAAAATGATCGTCAAAACTTATGGGCTTGCTTACTTCTTCGCGATGCCAATTCAGATAATACGGCACAGAGGTATCTGCACAGTATGCATTTCATAATCCAGACTGTCCACAGCCAGACGCCTACTGTAATACCAGGGTTCGTCCAAGGTGGCTCCAACAGAAACACCTCAAAAGCTCTCCAGTTTTTTAATCAATGGATTGCTTGATTTTTCATTCATTCATTCACCAGCCAAACCTTTTCGCCCCATTAGAAGCGCAGTGGCCTGGGTTGAATTAATCAGTCCCAACCCTTAAAGTGCGGGAAACCAACCTCACTTACCCCGAGGATGTGAGCAATAACCCAAGGACGTAAACTCTTACAGGAAAGACCCAGTTTGAGTTCTTTAATTTACTAGGCCACATGGCATCATTTGATTATACGGCTTCCTCTTAACATAGTTGAATGATTTCCTAGGTGACAAAAAATTATTTAGTTTGTCGGTTAGTGTTGTCACTACATGAAGCGCGTGGACGATGGGAGCCCTCACCTCCCTAAAATTTATTTAATCATTTGTATAACTTCAGCCCGAAGACGTGATTTATGTTAAACTCTTGCTGATACCGAACTATTTTATTTACCTTACGAGCGCCACCAGGGTTGGAGTTACTGAAGGCTACCTCTAATCCCTCCGGTTCGAATAATCTACCCAATGGTTAATAAACTCGTCTGGAAGCAGAACGATTATAATCCAATATACGTGTTCAGACAGAAGGTGTTACTTATCTAATGCGAATCGATTTTGTTCATATGAGTGATATCCATGCAGTCAAAACGGAAAAAACAAGCTTGATTTACCATTTATTTGCCACAGTCGCATTTTAGTACCTTATTCAGGTTAACACTGAACGATTTTCTCTACCATAATGTACTCCTAGCACTCAGATGAATAACTTCTTCACTATGCGTGGTCTTTCCTATGCTGAATAAAATCGTCCGTCGAAAAGATGAGTAGAGGAAACGACTCCCTCCATACTGATGGTTTAACGAACGTAGCTTCCAGTCCAGTCCACAATGAGTGGTCTATTCTACAATGTACAAGTCCTCTGGCGGTATGAAGAGTAATGTAGGTGATTACAATCGTGATGATGGTGTCTAAAGCAATCACATCAACCTCGTAGTTTTTTTTGCGCAGATCACACAAACTCCATTGGTATTAATAACAAGTTTGCACGAATTAGTAACAAAGGCTTCACACCGTGACATGCATAACTCTCTGGCTGTAGTAAGAATAAAACAATTTGTCAAAAAGTAGCTTCAGCCCCATTATATCATACAGAGGAGTGAAAAATAGTCTTGTGGTGGTACCGAGAATAAAACAAATATAAATCTGTCCATGCACGTTGCAGCGTAATAAAAAGGGATATACGTACTCCTCTGGCGGTAGCAGGAACAAAACAAAATAGAATATAGCATGAACGTTTAAATCACGGGGCACGCATAATTATCTTAGTGGTGGTTAATTAAAACATGTTACAGTCATTTCAGTTCGTTACATGATGTGCGGTAGCCTAACTCAGGCCATAGCAAGAATGAAACAAGAGACCAGGGACTCACATAATTCTCTAGTCGAAAAAAAAACAAGGATTAATACAAAAGACATCTTAGTGAAGGATTACGGATCAATGGCTTCAACCCCGTGGCCCAAAACAGACGGAACATGTATAATCCTCAGCTAATAGAAAATATAAAACAAAAGACACATTGCACTTAAGGATTCCACAACATTGGGTCCAGCCTCATGTCATAAAACACAGAGGACATATTTCATTCCAACTTAATATAGTGGAAAGCCGTGGAATAACCCTGCAGAAGCGTGCCACATTGAGGGTCCCATATATTCACATTAAGCCTTACAAATTACATACAGTGCGACACCGCAGTGGAGGTGTGTTTTATGTGGGGGTGGGGTAGGAGGAGCGCGCGCGCGCGCACACACGCGCACACGCACACACACACACACACACACACACACACACACACACACACACACACACACACACACGCACGCACACGCGCGCGCGCGCGCATGCATACATACATACATACATACATACATACATATATATATATATATATATATACACACACACACACACACACACACACACTGGGGGGGGATCATAACAAACCGACAACCGATTTTTTTTGTTAGTATTTTTCCTGCTAAACCAGTTAAAAAAAAATAAAGTCGTCACAGGATCCTGGGAAATACTATCGGCTTTATAATAGGCGTTAAGGGACAATTTCTAACCAACCTTCAGTATGCTTGGCTTTCTCTCTCTCTCTCTCTCTCTCTCTCTCTCTCTCTCTCTCTCTCTCGTTAGTTGAGGAGAAAAAGAACTTGCTACCTCCGGACGGTTTCACTGAGCTGTACCGAGATCCGCCGTAATGAAGATGCTGGAAGACCTGTGTTGCTCCAATAAACATCAACACAATCACCTTCATTATCATCCTCAGCATCACTATTACCATCACAATCTCTGCCACCACTCAGTCAGAAGTTATGTACTGTACATTCATCCATCCATCATCCACTCCTATGTCGCCCCACGAGGAACGTAGGAGCCAGGGGATAGGCAACTTGGTACAACAATTTAATATTTGCTAAATAAAACTATTGTGTCCAAATTCAAGACGACGGTTTAATCCTGAGGTATGAGGCTGGTTCAAGGAAAGGATTGGTGATTATTCGATCCCGGAATATAACCTAGGATTTAGTTATATTCAAGTCAGTGGATTATATCACACAATCCGTGACTGTGTAACCTGGGACTTACATCAGACTGAAGCACACATTGAGACACGAGGATCACAACCAACCGGCCTGACTGGGATGTGATGAAAAAGAAAATTTGTTCCCTGCCCAGTTAGTGCATTAATATGACAAAAAATGATCCAGAGTAAAATGAAATATCTCTAAAACACGAGTGAATAAAAAAAATGGCATCATGAATAATGCAGTACTGGTAAATTAGTAAGTTTTGTAGGGTGCATAAACACAACATTAATTCTGCAGTTCACAATATCTGTATTACCACGTCACCTACCATTCTACATGTCATATGTAAATCTAATAATCACAGAAATCTTATTGTTATAGTCACTCTTAGTTGTTCATTACTGATACGCCGTAATATTATCACAATTGAAGCAAACTACTGGTATGTCAGGCTGCTTCTGTCGATGGGAGGATTTCGAAAGAGCCTATTTAAAAAATGATAACTACCATTACTCATGCTTCTTTGAAACAAATCAAAATTTCTAATACAACATATGAACTTTGGGTACTGGCAAAATATATTTATGGAAACGTTTTTATTTTAGAAGTACGTTAATAATAAGCTACTGTTTGCAAAAACTGACCAAGTTTCATGAAACGTAAGTACGGTACTAATAGGCTACTGTTTGCACAGCTGACTGAGTTATATTATAATGAAGTAGGGTATTAAGGCTGCTGTTTGCAAGACTGACAAAGTTTTATTATACAGAAGTAAGGTATTAATAGGTTACTGGCTACTCCTTGCACGACTGACGAAGTTCTATGATTGTTCACCAACGTGAGGTACAATCATAGGACATTTTTTAACAGTCGTCTCTTTTATGCCAGACTGTTTCGCGTGAAGTGTTCACTGACACATTTTTAATCAAGTGTTAAGTCAGGGTCCAGTGTTTGCCTGATATTTCATAATGTCTTCTTCACACTTGTGCATGCCCGTCCTTTCCTCCCACACACATCATGCGAAAGACCGTCTGTTGACATAGAAACGTACCAAGGCTCCCTCAAGCTAGGATTATTAAGGGGCTTCACACATTCAGGAGTCGGACGAAGACTCATTGTGAGTTGCTACTCTTGAAACACTCTGCACCCTACTCCTGACAATTCTTCTATAGTCCTAGAGACTCTTGACACTGTCTCGGGACTCCTCGTTCACTCCTGATGTTTTTGACATGTCCAAAAAATTTCGAAAATCGCTACGAATTTTTTAACTCCTAATGCGTACCTAAGGCGTTCGTGACTACTCTTAGCGACTCATAGCCACTCTCAACGGATTCTTGTATAAAGAAACCTTTGCGAGTTTCTAAGAATCGTTGTGAGTAACTGAGAGTAACTAGGAGTCGCTAGGAGTTGGTAAGAGTAGCATGGAGTCTTCCAAGAGTAAGTAGGAGTTTCACAAGAGTACTCAAAAGATTTGCTTCGTTTCAACCACGAGTTACGAAGAGTTGCAAAGAGGTATCTATGAGTCGCTACAAATATGCCAAGAGCATGGTAAAAGTGTGGTAGGAGTCACTGCGAGTTTCCTGGGACTCGGTGACCGTTGTGGGGCAGGCCAGGATATCCTTCAGGTACTCTGCACTGATGGCCTAGCAGGTCTCAGGAATAAGTGAGATGTTATTGTGGGCCACTCTGAAGTCATATGAAAGGGTTTTGCAGCTATCTCCAGTCACCAGGTAGCGTAGAGTGATGGCCAACCTCAACCCAGGTGACAATGACTTCCTCCAGAAGGTGTCCTGTTTTTCGATACGAGAACCAACCCTTTCCAGCAGTTCCATGAACATGTTGTCATCCACAAGAAGAAAATTTCTGAAGCTATGGGAGTCCTCTAATTTCAACTCTTCAATTAGTTTCTCGTACTGGCCGTACGTGGGACGTCGTAGCAGCCATAACCTGCTCCAAAGGGTTTTCCTCTTTGCTTCCTTTTCTTCTCAAGTAACAGCCTACATATTGCCACACTGATGTCGGCCGCTTCACATGCCAAATCCACCTGCAGCTCCAGTAGTTTCAATTCGCGGGCACCTCCGGGCTTGGTCGTTGAGTATACATAGGTGTATGCTGAATGCAAGCTTCCTATTGAAAGAGTAATCCACCTGCATCACATCCTTTATATATATATATATATATATATATATATATATATATATATATATATATATATATATATATATATTTTTTTTTTTTTTTTTTTTTTTTTTCGCCCGACACTCCTGACAGACTCACATCAAATTCTTGATGGTCGTAACGCACTCGTAACTACTCTAGTGGGGGTCTTAGCTACTCCTAGCTACTCTTAGCTACTCATGGCTATTCGTAGACTTTACGAATCATATGGTTTGGCAATGCATAGTGGCTCTTAGCTACTCCTAGCGCCGCCCTAGGGAACTCACAGGAATGGGTAAGCTATGTATAGCTACTTGTAGCGCCCACCTGGCGCAATCCTGTAGATTGCTGGATTCTTGGCCAAATTGACAAGAATCCGGAGGAGTTTGAACTCTTGGCTACTCCTCGTCCGACTCCTGAATGTGTGAAAGCCCCATTAGTCGATGAATGTGAGTGAGCCATAGAAGAGGTGGAATATTTGGCAAACTTTTGTCCCCTAGTTTACAGTAGCTTCCAAAACTATCTTTAAGATAATGTGTTGTACAATCTGACACAATGGACGATGTTATTTGATGCGTGTTGCGTGAGGTGGTAATAAATGGAAGGCCTGCACCTACTATGAAGCTGTGCCATTCCCGTAGCGAAACACTAAAACCACAATATCTTCCGACACTACCACATGGTAGATAAAATGGTACGTGGTTAAAACAATGCGACATGCTGGCCATATATTATTAACCTTCACACTGTTGACAAATTTGTGGTTGTGATAACGAAACAATTGTGATGGATATGTCTGCTGTTTCATGATCTGTGGTTTCACTCAAAATTCGAACATGGCAACTCAGCCCATCGTTGTTACTATGATTCCCAAGATGCATGTAACACCATTTAATATGCTGTAATGCATTATATTCTTTAACACAAAAGTATAAATATTATGGAATGATTACCATTTATATGATAAAGTTTGTAAGTGCTGTCATACTCCACATATTTAAAGTTAAATTGTAGATATAAATTGGACACAAAATTTTCTGTTCAGCAGCAAGAATACATTAGTATATATTACGTCGATCTATTTATCTATTCCCAGACACCTTCATCGCGTAAGGGGTGGCCACAAACAAACCGCCTCCATGTTGCCCTGTCCCTCGCCATTTCACTGCCCCGCTCACACCCCCCCTCACTCATATAATGTACAGCTCCGGATAGATGAAACGGCTACACCCCATCCACCAGCGACTTGGTTTGGGTCTCAGTGGTTCTGGTAACAGTTGCAGGTGGAGGGGAGGGGGGATGTGGGAGGGTGAGGAGGGGAGAAATGTGGGCGGAGTTATATAGAGGGTAGTGTGGGAGGGTGAAGAAGCAGCACAGTCTGGCTGGTGGGAGGGGGAGACGAATGGTTGGATAGCGGAGACGAGAGTCTGCTGGAGGGTAAGACAGGTGAATGTGATTAGATGAAAAGAAATTACAAAAAATGAATTATTATAATATCTGCTGCATATATTGCATTTTATCTACTAAATAAAAACACTGTCTATTATTCACCACCGTATTTGGGTATCCTACTCATTATTATTATCCTTTGGATATTAGGCAATAAATATAGATATTGGACGGTCTTTCGGACCCGAACCAATTTCTTCATAACTTTTTCCTTCAGCTATTTCCGTATTCCTATTATCCCTCGTGCTTGAAGTCCCCCTTTTTATCACTTTCTCCTACGCCCTACATTTTTTTTAGGCATAAGGCAGCTTAACTTTCTCTTTAAATAACCATATTTGTCAACAAATATTCCTTTCATTAAACTATTTAATTACCTGTTTTCTTTCAGTATGCATTTGTCTAATAATGGGTGTTACACCTTAATTGGCGCCGCTATTTGACGTTTTGAATAAATTTGGTCTAAATTTACGCATATATTGCAGTCTCTCTCAAGTAGGCTGGCAACCTCACATCCTCCCCTGCTTTCTCCTTCTCTCGCTACCCGTTCCCTCCTTTCCTTTTGTAGTACTGTTTATCTATTCTTTCTCATATTTTTAACCTCATTCCTTCTTACAAACTTTTAGTGCCATAGGAATTTCTCCCTTATCACCTACAGTCCTACTACATGAAAGTGGAAAAAACTACCATCGGGAAAAGAATAACTGGAAATTTATGGCGAAGGTTACGATATTAGTTATTTAGAATGAAAGTGTTGGCAGATACGCATTCTTGACGTGATTATCGCAGCCACAGCATTTCGCCTTCATAAAACAGAAGGACTATAGGTTTCATGCATTACCTCCTTACGTCCAGCATTACTGTGCAGAACGCCATGTATAACACATTAAGGACCACAAGGACAGTACTGGTAGTCATCGTGATTCTCATGAATCTCTCCATAGGCTATTGAAAACAGTGCTTTATGCTCAACTTCAGAATTATGTTCTCATCATGGCAATGATAGGCAAAGATAATAAAAACAATATATACAACCAAATTATCATTTATTATACAACAAAGCTCAAACTGCCTCCGTGCTGCAGTCTCAAGGGTGTAACTAGCTCACACAATCACATGTAACCTGAAGAAATTAAATACATGATCATATATATATATATATATATATATATATATATATATATATATATATATATATATATATATATATATATATATTAATAACCATGAATAACACTGTTTGATCTAAAATTTATTGTGTTGGGTAAAGCAGAGGACACTAACTAGCATGGCAACATACCACACGGAAACCACGATGTTGCACTACACGCCACAGAAACCGATGCACAGACCATGATATCGGCGAAAAGACTATGAGAAGAGTATTGCACGAAGCAGGGTTGCATCACAGGACCCTAGCAAACGTTATGTTGACAAGCCAGAGGATTTTTGGAAGTGTGTCACTGAAGGTGCAACTGCTGGAGAAGGAATAATACTCGGTGAGTATTATTTCTGAGGTTTTCGCTTGTATAAACTAAACTATTCAGTCATACATGACCATAAAAATATATTAATAATTACTGCAGGGGGACAACCAGTTTCGTTACAACGTCAGTCCATGCAGAGGAAATTACTTTGGGCATGTAGGGTTACTCGATGTTAAATTTCATAAGTGTAGAGCCTGTATGATTATATGTATATATATATATATATATATATATATATATATATATATATATATATATATATATGAGAAGGTATTTAATTTTTTTCAGGTAGCACGGAGGCAGTTTGAGCTTTGTTGTATAATAAATGATAATTTGGTTGTATATATTGTTTTTATTATCTTTCCCTATCATTGCCATGATGAGAACATAATTCTGAAGTTGAGCATAAAGCACTGTTTTCAATAGCCTATGGAGAGATTCATGAGAATCACGATGACTACCAGTACTGTCCTTGTGGTCCTTAATGTGTTATACATGGCGTTCTGCACAGTAATGCTGGACGTAAGGAGGTAATGCATGAAACCTATAGTCCTTCTGTTTTATGAAGGCGAAATGCTGTGGCTGCGATAATCACGTCAAGAATGCGTATCTGCCAACACTTTCATTCTAAATAACTAATATCGTAACCTTCGCCATAAATTTCCAGTTATTCTTTTCCCGATGGCAGGTTTTTTCCACTTTCATGTAGTAGGACTGTAGGTGATAAGGGAGAAATTCCTATGGCACTAAAAGTTTGTAAGAAGGAATGAGGTTAAAAATATGAGAAAGAATAGATAAACAGTACTACAAAAGGAAAGGAGGGAACGGGTAGCGAGAGAAGGAGAAAGCAGGGGGAGGATGTGTGAGGTTGCCAGCCTACTTGAGAGAGACTGCAATATATGCGTAAATTTAGACCAAATTTATTCAAAACGTCAAATAGCGGCGCCAATTAAGGTGTAACACCCATTATTAGACAAATGCATATTGAAAGAAAACAGGTAATTAAATAGATTAATGAAAGGAATATTTGTTGACAAATATGGTTATTTAAAGAGAAAGTTAAAACTGCCTTATGCCTAAAAAAAAATGTAGGGCGTAGGAGAAAGTGATAAAAAGGGAGACTTCAAGCACGAGGGATAATAGGAATACGGAAATAGCTGAAGGAAAAAGTTATGAAGAAATTGGTTCGGGTCTGAAAGACCGTCCAATATCTTTATTTATTGCCTAATATCCAAAGGATAATAATAATGAGTAGGATACCCAAATACGGTGGTGAATAATAGACAGTGTTTTTATTTAGTAGATAAAATGCAATATATGCAGCAGATATTATAATAATTCATTTTTTGTAATTTCTTTTCATCTAATCACATTCACCTGTCTTACCCTCCAGCAGACTCTCGTCTCCGCTACCCAACCATTCGTCTCCCCCTCCCACCAGCCAGACTGTGCTGCTTCTTCACCCTCCCACACTACCCCCTATATAACTCCGCCCACATTTCTCCCCTCCTCACCCACCCACATCCCCCCTCCCTCCACCTGCAACTGTTACCAGAACCACTGAGACCCAAACCAAGTCGCTGGTGGATGGGGTATAGCCGTTTCATCTGTCCGGAGCTGTACCTCTTCACTCCATCCCTGCATCTCATCCTTGGCTTTCCCCTCCCTCTCCCTCCATCCACCTCACTCACATACACCCTCCTCGTTAGTCTCTCGCTCTCCATCCTCTCCACATGGCCAAACCACCTCATTGTATTTCTTCTAACTCTTTCTATCACATCCACATCCACACCACAACACTCCTTCACTGCCTTATTTGTCAGTCTGTTTCTCCATGTAACTCCACATGCTCTTCTCAAATAAAACTCATTTCCACTGCCCTCACTCTTGACTTCTGTCCTTCCAACAAGGTCCTAGCTTCATTTCCATACGTAAGAGTTTGTATCACAATACTATCATGCATCGACTTTTTTACTTCCATACTCACTTCTCTGTTTCTTATCACTGCTTTCAAAGAACTAGCAACCTTTCTTCCTTGTTGTACCCTTTCAAGCATTTCCTCCTCCAGCCTTACAACCTTACTCCTCCAACCTTACAATCTTACTCATCATGCTATCCAAGTACTTAAATGCACTCACATTTTCCATTTCATCATCATCCAGCCTCAATGTACATACACTGACTTCATTTCTCTCGAAGACCATTACTTTACTCTTCCCTATATACACCTTAAGATTCCGTTTCCTACACACTCTCATAAACTCATTCACCAAGCCTTGCAGTTCCCTTTCGTCTTCGCTTAACAATATAGTATCATCTGCTGACAACAGTACAGGAAGTTTCCAAATGCTCCCCTGTCTCATTAGGGTCGTTTCAACATCGACTGCCATAACTTGCATCTCATATATAACCCTATCCATTTACAGATTTCACAAACATGTAGACATGACACATCCTTGTTTCAATCCAACATCCAGACAAAAAAAATTCACTCGGTTTACTATCCACATGCACTGCAGCCTTAAGGGGCTTTCACACATTCAGGAGTCGGGCGAAGACTCATTGCGAGTTGCTACTCCTGAGACACTCTGCACCCTACTCCTGACAATTCCTCTATAGTCCTACGGACTCTCGGCACTGTCTCGGGACTCCTCGCACACTCCTGATGTTTTTGACATGTTCAAAATTTATCGAGAACCGCTACGAATTTTTTAAACTCCTAGCACGTACCGAAGACGTTCATGACTTCTCCTAGCGACTCCTAGCGACTCACAGCTACTCTCAACGGATTCTTGTATCAAAAAACCTTTGCGAGTTGCTACGAACTGTTGTGAGTAACTAAGAGTAGCTAGTAGTTGGTAAGAGTAGCAAGGAGTCTTCCAAGAGTAGGTAGGAGTTTCACAGGAGTGCCCAAAATTTTCGTTTAGTTTCATTCACGAGTTAGTTTTTTTTTTTTTTTTTTAATGTGTCCGGCTCTGGGCATAGGCTTCACAGCCTGCTATCAAGGCCCAGCAGTCCTCCTACATACCATACACCTCTACATGTCACCACTTCGGCGCTAACACCCACCGTCCATATTGAATACATGCTAGGGCTGTCTCATACAGGACTGGTGTATTGGTATTAGCGGGGGTATTTTTACGACATGTCGGCGGGTCTTCTGGTAGATCAGTAAAGCCTGATTTAATGAAATTCAAATCCTTAAACTGTTCCCTGCCCCAGCCGGGATTCGAACCTGGGTCCGTAAGGACTGCAGGCCACCTCTCTAGTTGCTAAGAGTTATCTACCCGTCGCTACGAATATGCCAAGAGCATGGTAAAAGTGTGGTAGGAGTCACTGCGAGTTTGCTGGGAGTCGGTGACCGTTGGTTTTGAGTAGTGGGATCCAACACTGGGGGGACACCTGATTGCAATATGCTTGCCGTCCAAGACACCGACTGTGTAGTGGAAATTCCATTTGTTGGAGAAAAGGGAAGCCACCTCCTTCCACAGTTTTGGCATTGTGGGGCAGGCCAGGATGTCCTTCAGGTACCCTGCGGTGATGGCCTCGCAGGTCTCGAGAATGATGAGATGGTATTGTGGGCCATTCTGAAGCCATATGAAAGGGTTTTGCAGCTATCTCCAGTCACCAGGTAACATAGAGTGATGGCCAACTTCAACCCAGATGACAGTGACTTCCTCCAGGAGGTGTCTTGCGTCTCGATACGGAAACCAACCCTTTCCAGCAGTTCCATGAACATGTCATCCACAAGAAGAAAATTCATGAAGCTATGGGAGTCCTCTAATTTCAACTCTTCAATAAGTTTCTCGTACTGGCCGTACATAGGACGTTGTAGCAGCCATAACCTGCTCCAAAGGGTTCTCCTCTTTTGCTTCCTTGTCTTCTTCTCAAGTAACAGCCTACATATTGCTACATTGATGTCGGCCGTTTCACATGCCAAATCCCCCTGCAGCTTCAGTAGATTCAATTCGCAGGCACCTCCAGCCATTGTCGTTGAGGGTACATAGGTGTATGCTGAATGCAAGCTTCCTAATGAATGAGTACTCCAACTGCATCACATCCTTTATATATATATATATATATATATATATATATTTCGCCTGATACTCCTGACAGACTAGCATCAAATTCTTGATGGTTGTAGCTCACTCATAACTACTCTAGTGGGGGTCTTAGCTACTCCTACCTACTCTTGGCTATTCATGGCTACTCATAGACCTTTACGGATCATTTGGTTCGGCTATGCGTAGTGACTCCTAGCTACTCATGGCATCACCCTAAGGAACGCTTACCAATGCATTAGCTATGTGTGGCTACTTGTAGCGCCCACCTGGTGCACTCCTAAATTGCTGGATTCTTGGCCAAATTGATAAGAATCCGCGAGGAGTTTGAACTCTTGACGACTCCTTGTCCGACTCCTGAATATGTGAAAGCCCCTTTAGCATCATCATACATACTCTTTGCGGCATTCAACAACTTCTCATTTACTCCTTATATTCTTAATATTTTCTAAATTCCTTGTCTATGCACTCTGTCCTATGCCTTCTCCAAATCCATGAAGGCCACTTACAGCTTCTTTCCTTTCTCTAGAAACTTTTCCACTAAAATCATAAGGATGAATATCTGACCTATACAACCTCTTCCCTTCTTAAAACCTCCCTCTTTGTCTCCAACTAATTCCTATGTTATTTCCCTAACTCTGTCAAAAAGTATCCTACCATATACTGTACTGTACTATTAATTTCAGAAGACAAAAGTGACAACTATTACCACACACTTCTTTTTCCCCTTTTTCTCTCAACAGGGGAATAATTATGCGTGACTCCCAAGCTATCGGATCTCGACCTTTCTTCCAAGCCAATCTGCACATCTTCCACATCCATTCTACTACTATCTGTTCCCCATGCTTCGTCATTTCACCACTCACTCCATCAGTTCCTGGGGCTTTCCCCATTTTGAATTTCTTCAATGTTTCCACTACTTCCATCCTACTGATCTCTTCCTCCCTCCTCACCTCCCTCCTACCCCAGACATTCCCCAGCCACTTATACTCGCATTACTTTCATTCTCTATATTTAACATATCCTTAAAGTGTTTTCTCTGTCATCTCACATTTTATCTCTTCTTCACTAGCAATCTACCATTTTTATCTTTTTACTCCCTGACTAACTTCATTATCACCATGTCTAACTCTCTTTATCTCCTTCCAGAACAGTTTCTTATATTCCCTCCAGTTTAGCCTACACTCAGATTCCTTCCAGATTCGTCAATTTTCTGCTTACTTTCTCTGACTAATCTTTTCGCCTCTCTTTTCCTCCTTACATATAACTCTCTCAACTTCCTCCATGCCTCTGCTTCCCATTCACTCACTCTATGCGTTCCTCTTTTGTGCCACAGCCTGTCTTGCTTTTTCATTCAACCACACTGCTCCTTGCACCCCTTTCGCCTTCTCTTCATTTCACACACCACCTCACATGCAGCACAGATTTCTTCTGTGAATATCTTGCACACACCTACCACCTTTCCCATCTGCTAGAAATACTCTATTTACTCAATTGCTCCTTCACTTCTCTCTTATATTCTGCCATTTTTCCTCCTCTTGCAACCTTTCTACCCTCCCTGTATGGACTACTTCCTCCTGTCCTTCCCTCCTTCTATTCCTCTATTGCACTTGAATGTTGACGTTCACATTTACCACGCAGTCAACAGAAAATCCACTCCCACAACCTCTGTGTGCTCTTGCATTCAATACTGTCATCGACACACACACAAACATAATCAGTCATTGTCTTCCGTTCATTCAGTTCACCACCAACCCTTCTCATCACTCATCATGTATACCTGTGGGTCATTTTGTGCCTAAAGAAGATTTTGGCTGTTACCAACTCTCTCCCCACACATATGTCCACTTGATCATTGCCATTCTCATCCATTTCTGTAGGCACACCCCACTCACCAACCACCCCATCCACCTTCACATTCCCTACTTTTCCATTCATAGCTCCAGTCAAAAACACTTTCTCATTCCTTGCAGACTTTTCCATGTACGCTTCCACATTCGCCCAGGAATCTTCTTTTACTCTGCTTGCACGATCTTGCAAGGGTGCATACACATTGACAATTGCGCACGTTTGTAATCCTACTTTCAATGTTACCCACACAATTCTTGAACCAACTGATCCATACTCTCTTATATTTTCCTTTCATCTCTTGCACACAATACATACTCCCTCTTTTGCTCTCTCATTCTCACCTATTCCCGTGCTTATACCCCATCCATTACCCTCCCTCTCTCACAGTCTCACCTCATCATTTAGTCTCGGGTATTGCACATATGCCCACTTTTGCACCCTCATGCACCTGGACAATCTCTCTCTCTTTTTCACCTCGTCTGTCGCACTCCTTATATTCCATGTTGCAAGCCGTACTATGTCCTTTGTTCGGTCCTTGGTCTTCACCTGTTTTTAAGTCCTGGTCCGAGGCATCTTGTTTCTATTTCTAGTTAGTTGTTTTCCAGGGAAGGGCACTAACTCTTTGCCAACTCACTTGTTGTCACGTAGGGAACATGTGTTGGTTGGTTATAAGGTTACCACCCAGCGTATTAAATAATGTCCTGGTTTACAGAAAATCATTTGGCTTGCCACTCAGTATACCCTAAAATAGAGTACCACTACATTAAGTGTGTGGATAATGGGCGCCCACACTGACCACTTATAAATTACTTACTGCAGCAAAATATTTCAGCATTTCAAAGCATAGTTACAATAATGTGCCAGACAGTCAAAACAGAGTCTGGCGCCCAAAAATTTGAAGAAAAAATAGCATCCTTGACGCCAGGAGTCTTTTTTATTTATTCATTTATTTTTTGACTAGGTAGCTATATCATAAGACGTGTTTGGAAGTAGCTTATGACATCATAGGTGTATATTATATTTTCGTATTTGAGTTTATAAGCTGAATATTTATTTTCATATAATGAGGATGCCTGTGGAAAATGATACTGATCTGCACTTCACACGAAAACAGAATAAGAATAATAATATCTAGTCCTATGTGGGATTCGAGAGTTTTTCACTTCCGTATCTGATCTCAAAGGAATTATCAGATACTGTGTAATGGCCATAAGTGTTTGATCAGCAGTAATTCTGATGGGTTTGTGTATATTCTTTACGCAATATTGATCTATTATTCTTATTTGCATTATTTTCTTAACGTGTATAGGAAAAAGCACGCGCCACTCCTTATATCAGCCAAGATTCTTTATATTTTTGCAAGGAAGGCATTGCTGGGAATGATGAAGGAGAGAGTGCGGGAGGGAACGGTGAGGGAAGAATACTTGGAAGGAGGGAAAGAGGAAATAATAAGGCAAGCAGGAGGAAGAGTGATAATGGAGAAAGTCTGCCCTGAGGAATATATATATACGGTATATATATATATATATATATATATATATATATATATAAAGAGGGATGCAAAGACCGACAAAATCTGGTAAGGTACGATGGTATTGGCAGAATCTAAGCGAAAAGAGGGAGGGAAGCCAGTGAGAGAGAGAGAGAGAGAGAGAGAGAGAGAGAGAGAGAGAGAGAGAGAGAGAGAGAGAGAGATACAAAGTTGCAGCAAGGAGGGATGGAAGAGCGGAGGGGAATAAAGAAAGGCAAGAAGGCAAGGAAGGGTGGGCAACAGAGGGAGGTTATCTGGTAAGGCGTGATAGTATTGGCAGCACCAGACACAGAGAGGCTTATCTGTTGTTTCTTACCTCTCTCTCTCTCTCTCTCTCTCTCTCTCTCTCTCTCTCTCTCTCTCTCTCTCTCTCTCTCTCTCTCTTTCCAAGGTATTTCCAGCTAATGTTTGCGTCCGTGCTTCCAGCCCTCCCTCCTCCTACCAAGAACTCAGTCAAAAGGAAGCGGAAAAAAAAGAAAAAAGGAAAAGCTAATAAACGAACCTAAGACCTAAACACGATATTCAGTGGTAAAAGGAAAGAAAACCTACGCTCACACTGCAGAAAACTCATAGAACGATTGAATATACAAAAAACTTTTAGCACAAACGCGGGACATTATATTAAAGAAAGGACTTAACCTCTCCTTCGCAGTAACGTACCACTTTCTTGTCAGACAATGTGATTCATAATAAGGAAAAGTTATGTTACAGCTTAGGGGTTAATAAAGGTTATTTCGGAACCCACAGGTTCCGAAAGATTCTCCTAAACTAAATAAAAGCCTCAGAAAGTAGCAGGAATAAGTAGAAAATACGTCATTGCTTTGAAAGAGTTCAATGAAGAAAGCTGTTACAGTTCTAGCACTACGGTAGATGTTGAGAGCGTTTATTCTTTTAACTCTTTCTTTATATGGGCGTGTTTAATATTCCACTAATTTTTCATGTAAAATGAAAAGGACCGAAAGCTTAGTCTGCAAAATATTTACCCTCCAGAGAAGACTGCGCTCAAGACTGAATGTCCTAGGCAGGCGGATAACCACCAATAATTTCATAAAAAATAAAATCTCTTGGAAAAGGGCTAGACCTCTCCGTTTACTTCCTCACTAGATCTTTCCATAGCAGACGCAGTTATTTTGAGACTGCAAGAATGCCTCCAAAACGGACGACATCGTCAGGAAGTAAAAAAAATAAATAAAAGTAGGCACTGTTTTACCTTTTCAGTACCATGACGTCTTGATTATTCTTGTTACCTACAGAGAGTATTATTTGTCTTAGGAAAGGCCCCTCATGGTGAATGACTTAATGAAGGCAGTATCCGACCCCTCAGGTCAGAAGAATCTTTCCACGTTTGAATTAAATTGTATGAAAGTAAAAAGAAAAGTATTTACATCAATATGCAGAAAAGGCAACATACTGTAAGTATGTCTCTGACTATATGGCGTGGGGTCAGTCTCCCGTGGGCACATTGACTCCCTAAGGCAGGGTTCCTGGCTTATTTTCCTTGAAGGTCCAGTAACACTGCCTTCCCACGTTTTTTTTTTTTTTTTCTTGTGCTCGACTCTGGGCATAGGCTTCACAGCCCTGTTCCCAAGGCCCAGTAGTCCTCCTATATCATAAACCTATACATGTCACCACTTCGGCGCTAGCACCCACCGTCCTTTTGAGCTGTCTCACACAGGATTGGTGTATTGGTATTAGCGGGGGTATTTTTTCGACATGTCGGCGGGTCTTCTGGTAGATCGGTAAAGTTTGCTTTACATGAAATTCAAATCCTTAAACTGTTCCCAGCCCCAGCGGGGATTTGATGCTGGGTCCGGTAGGACCGGAGGTCACCTCTCTACCGACTAAGCCACCGTGTGTCAGGCGTCAGGGTGAAAATGTTCCACATTATCAATGTAATACACTATACTTATAAGAACTCACTTTCATTTATTTCAGAATGCATGCATAAATATTCTTCTAAAAAAATAATGAAAGGTACACCAAAGATTCAGAGAGTTAACTTTTGCAGTAAAATTTAAAAATTCTTAAAGGCAGACAGTTATACAGTATTTCTCTCCTGTCAGTAAGGTGAAAGGTGTTTGATGGTAAAACCAGTCATGTAAAACCATTCACCACACTACCACTCTCTCCTTTCTATTAAAAAAAAAAAAAAAATCGGACTTCACTACATAACGACATTCACGCCACCGCCACTACTTCACCAGTACTGTACACTCTCCACCTGTAACCAGTCAACAGTGTCAGTAGCCCTCTGTCATTCCACCACTTAAGCAACTCAATGACAAAAATCTGTGGGTACATGCAGCTTGTTACATAGGCTTACACTGTTCTCATGGCTGGAAATGACTTTCTCAAATTACCATTATTAAATTATGATACAATCACAGGGCAAAAAATTATCATTAATGAAACGTTAATCTGAGCAATGTATCTTAGTAGCCGGAAAATTAGCGCCTTCTCTTAATCAACTGTTTCTCTCGTCTGCTTTGTAAACTCGAAGTGAACAGGCTGATATCGTTTTCTTATCATGGATTATTAAAGAAATTGAATATAATACACATCTCACAGTTATAACTAATATAGTTTAACATCATGAAAGTAGGCAACTTTGTGAAATGCTACTAATCTGAACCGTTCTGTGAGATAAATCCATCAAATATCCTGAATAATGTTATTACATGTTTGTAAGCAAGTCACCGTATCTTCAGTGAAGGAACTCACTGGGATCCACTTCACAGCTCGCCGCGGTTCAAATTAAGACTGCAGTCCACCATTGGGCATCATTGTCCTAAGGGGTCTGAATAACCCTTGGAGGACATTCCACTCCAGGTGAATCGTCTTTCCTTCATGGAAGGCCAACCCTCTGAGGGATTAACAGCCACACAGCCATATAATCGCTACCTTCTACAACCCTCAATATTTGAAGTTAGTACGCCTTGTCTTCCAGGAACCCTCCCACTAATGCAGTGTGTCTCAGCAGCAGCAGCAGGATGACTCAGTTTCCACACGCTGAGGGACGCACACCCAGTGTATATAACGGATAACAAGAATTCATTTTATTGAAGAAGTTGCGACTCTAGTAGAAGAATTTATTTTATTGAAGGAGTTGCGACGCTAGTAGATAGCTAGCACAAATGGTTGTGACAACAAACAACAAAAGTAATTTTGATGGCTTCATATATTTTCAAAAGGTGATAATATACACACACACACACACACACACACACACACACACACACACACACACACACACACACACACACACACACACACACACACACACACACACACACACACACACACACACACACACACACACACACACACACACACACACACACACACACACACACACACACACACACACACACACACACACACACACACACACACACACACACACACACACACACACACACACACACACACACACACACACACACACACACACACACACACACACACACACACACACACACACACACACACACACACACACACACACACACACACACACACACACACACACACACACACACACACACACACACACACACACACACACACACACACACACACACACACACACACACACACACACACACACACACACACACACACACACACACACACACACACACACACACACACACACACACACACACACACACACACACACACACTGGCTCCAATTATGTTTTTAGTATAAATAAATGATATAGACAGGAACACTGGAAATGGAAGCTATCTATATATGTTTGCTGATGATGCAAAAATAGAAAGAAGAACTACAATCACAGACTCTTACAGAGAGTTACAAGAAGAATTAAATAAGCTTCATGATTGGAGCAATAGATGGCAAATGGAATTCAATGTGGACAAATGCCATGTAATTATGTTTGGTAAAAGTGGAAAAAGGCCAAGTTGGGATTATAAGCTGGGACGTTCAACTCTACACATATTAGAAAAGAAGGACCAGGGAGTGATAATCAGTAACAGACTATCTCCGGCTGACCAAATTAAGGTACGAAACATGCACACACTGCTTGTTAATATGAGAACAGCATTCACATGTAAAAATGAAAACATGCCGAGAAAGATAATAACATCATTCATCAGACCAACCCTGGAATATGCATCAATGGTCTGGAATCCTCATCTCAAAAACACAGAGATATGATTGAAAAAGTACAAAGGACCGCTGCAAGATGGGTACCAAGCTTAAAGGATCTAAGGTATGAAGAAATATTAGAAAAACTGAACCTACCATCATTGCAAGAGAGAAGGAAAAGAGGAGACATGATTACGCGATATAAATGCATCTCAGGAAGAGAAAATAGACATCAATGGGTATATATCCAACCTACAAGGAGGTATCAGCAAGAGGACACTGCAAAAAACAGCATAAAAAGAGGGGTGACAAAGACGTAAGGAAATTCAGTTTCACAAATAGGGAAATTGATTATTGGAATATACTGCCGAATGAAATAATGTGTGCCAAAACTATTCATAAATTTAAGGATATGTACTGTATGATAAAAATGATTTAATAAACGGAACAGTACGAGCTTGACTCATTCCTGTAAAGATACAGTAAAATTAGATATGAATAATTAGGTAAGAACACACACACACACACACACACACACACACACACACACACACACACACACACAATACAATGATGTGATCAGACCTAAGACCGTTCAATGTTGACTAAATTTACTGAGAAAAAATTCTTGGTAAATCATCAGACCTGAGGTTAATATCAACAAAACAATAATAGAGAAGGAAAATGAGCCTTTATTTATGATGACATCTTTATTGTTTTATTCTTGCTACCATCACGGTGTTTCGTTCAGGACTGAGGTAATGATTTTTTTTTTTTCTTTTTTAAAGGATCAGTAAACTTTGTTACAATGACTTTCAATCATCACACTGCTCCTTGCCCGACATCACACTGCTCCTTGCCCGAGCTATAGATCTACCTAGCAACCTATCGGACAGCAGAGCACTTTCTCTATTTGACAACCAGCTTCCTCAGAATGTGTTAATGGCGATTCCTTCTTCCTCTTTCAACAGGCTAAGGTCCTAAGAGGAGAAAAGTCTTGAAGTTATTCAGAAGCAAAAATATACACGTCATTGTAGTGAAGTGGTAACATCTCTGTTATTACTCTTGCGACGCAGGTGCACCCCTTAAGTTACGCATCCATCTATCCCAGAATAAAACTCTCTCGTGGTAACTGAAATACATGAGAAATATTGTCAGCAATGCCAAAGACTTGTATGGAGGTTGAGTAGATATCTCTCTGCAGAACTTTCGTAATATCTTCTTGTGCCAGAGAGAATACAATAGCAAAATTGTCAACTGTTGTCAAAGGGTAATAAGAAGATAGAGAATATGATTTCTTGTTCATGCTATTATAAGCTCAATCCTTCAGAGTATCAAAAGTGCTAATCGAGACATTCTTCAACCATTACTCTGATGGGATTCCTCTCGAGTAAACAAAGCCATCTAATGGTAGAATGAATGCAAATATTTTCAGTGGCTTAAGTGTTAATCAGGAGTGCCTTCAATTCTCTGACTGCCATGGCTTTTAGTGGTGAAGAAAACAGTCTAGTGTTATATTTAATAAAACAAGTAGTTACAGGCACAACAAATCTCGCCCGACGGCAGTTATTTTACAACTGTAAAATACTGACTCGGTGCTGCCAGTTAGTGTCAGCACACAAATAGAATCCAAGGTAATGGAGCAAATGTTTTCAAGTTACGTCCTCTGAAAATCCATGACCTTGCATTTTGATCTTTCGGGTCACTCAGAGTCAAAGGTCATGCTGCCAAGTGAAAGCCCATATGAGACTTGCTATATACTGATAACAGTAAGTATCTCTATCTTCAATGAGTTTCGAGTTATAACCCCCTGAATATCTGTAATGTTGAGTTTGACTTTTCAAGGTCACTTATGGTCAAAGGTCATGGTACAAATTAAAAACCCATATAGGACTTCCTATTTGTTGATAACAGTAAATCTCTCATCTTCAACCAGTTTCAAGTTATAGGCCCCTGAATATCCGTGACCTTGAGTTTGACATTTCTCGTTCACTCAAGGTCAAAGGTCTTGGTGCCAAATGAAAGCCCATATTACAAGTTCCTGTATGCTACTAATAGTAAATATCTCCATCTTCAACCGGTTTCAAGTTATAGCCCTCTGAAAACCGCGACCTTGATTTTGACCTCTCTAGGTCACTCGATTTCCTCCAAAATTTAATCACCTTCTTCTGGGACCAATGCCCACATATTCTCAAAGTTTCTTTTGATTTCATTCAGCAGTTTTTCCGTGATGTTGCTAACAAGCAAACAAACAAACTCAACCAGTCACAATACTTAGCCGGATTCCGTCCGGGCGATGTAATAATTTCATAGCAGTGTTGTGTTAATAGATCATCTTCAACCTTTTAACATCGAGTGGCTTTCTCGAGTAAATACAATCGTGATGCACTGGCCTGCATGAAACAGCTTCCAAGCGTCGGTAGTGCAAAGAAAGACGGTCCTCAACCCTGCATCTTCCAGGGTGTTTGACTTCATGAAGTAATTCTACAGCATCAGATGCTGTTTGCCGTGATTTCCCTCAGGTGGACACAATCATCTGTTGCTGACTTCAACATTTCCAAGAAAGCCAATTTTATGCGAGAGTCAACATTAAGATGAAAAAAACGCCAACCACTTCCGTACAATGAACGTCTTTTAACTTACTTTGAGTCTTTTTTATTATTATTCCTGCTACAGGCAGGTAATGTTATCCAACTCTGTAGAGAGGGGAGGCGAGGGGTGGGTATTGCAAGGGTAGGTAGGGAAGAGTTGGTAAGGGTAGATGAAAGAGACGGCAAATAAGATAAGGAAAGGCAAGGAAAGAAAAAGAAGGGAACGGAGGGGAAAATGCGGAAAAAAGTGAAAGGAGAGGAATGGATGGGAAGGGAATGAAAAGGAAGGGAAAGGACAACACAAACAAAAAGGGAAAGAAATTAAAGGGAAGGGCTGGAGAAAGAAAAAAAAACAGAAGGGAGGGGAAGACAAATGGAGGGGAAAAAATGAGTGAGACGGGAGGGAATGTGATAGGAAGAGACGGAATGCGAGGGAAAAGAGTGAAGAGAAAACAGAAGAAAATGGACAGGAAGCTGCAGGGTATGGATTAGGGAAGAAAGGGGGAAGGAAGGGAAAAAGTATGGAGCAAACAAAGAAAAAGAAGACAGGAAATGAAGGGAAGAAGAGACGAAAGAAGGAAGAGGAAACGTGGGGATGGTTTGAAAGGAATGGGGTGAAGAGATATGGGAAGGAGGGAGAAGGGGTAGGAAAAGAAAAGGATATGAAATTAAAAGATATTAGGAGGCAAAAGCCAATATGAGGAGGGAAGGAACGAGGAAGGATGAGAGTGAGAGAAGGGAACGGAAGAAAAAGAAGGGGCGTGAATGAAAGAAATTGGATGAAGGGAGGAGAGATGGGAAGGAGAAAGGGAATGAAACAAAAGGAATGGAAAAGTTGAGGAAGGAAGAGAATAGGAAAAAGAATAAAGGGATAGGAAGGGTGGTAAAGTAAAGGGGAGAGATGAGAAAAAAGGGAAAGAGAAAGTAGGAGAAGAAATGAGAAAGGAATGAGGAATGAATGGGATGGATAGGAAAGTAAGAAAGGGAAGAGGATATGAGGGAAGTCAAGAGGTGGGAAGGGAAGGGTGCTAGCGGGGAGAGATTCACTTTCTTCCTACATTGGTAAATCCCTCTGGCCTGGAAAACTGAGACTCAGCTTGCAATATCTTACTCTTCCAACACTGCGGCTACCACCTCTGCAAAGAGTATCGGTAAATCTCTTCTTGTTATTGTTGCTGCTGCTGCTTCTGTTGTTGTTGTTGTCGTCGTCGTCCTTGTTGTTGTTGTTGTTGTTGTCGTCGTCGTCGTCGTTGATATTGTTTTTGCTGTTGTTCCATCTAGCTAAATCCTCAACCAGAAAATTCAAAGGTCGGCAGAAAAAGGGTTGCAACAAGTGAGGAAATTTTGCAGGAAAACTGGAGAAAGAAAAAGATGAGCACACACACACACACACACACACACACACACACACACACTAAATTCCTTGGCTAACTCTGCCCGGTTTTTCCCTCGCCCGGACGGTATTGTTTTTGGTTTTCTTTGTTTGTTTGTTTGTTTGTTAGCAACATTACGGAAAAACGGCTGAATGAAATTACATGAAACTATCAGGATATGTGGGCACTATTCCCAAAAGAAAGTTATTACGTTTTGGATGTAATGGTGTGACCCTGAAAGGTCAAGATCAAAGTCACGGATTTTCAGAGGGCTATAACTTGAAAACGGTTGAAGATAGAGGTATTTACTATTGTATCATACAGGAACTCGTGATATGGATTTTCATTTGGAACCAAGACCTTTGACCTTGAATGAGCTTAAAAGGTCAAACTCAAGATCACGGATATTCAGGGGGCTATAACTCGATAATGGCTAAAGATAGAGAGATATTTACTATTATCAACGTACAGGAAATCCCGTATGGGTTTATAATTGGTACCTTGACCTTTTACCGTAAGTGACCTTGAAAGGTCAAACTTATGGTCAGGCATATTCAGGGGACTATAATTCGAAACTCGTTGGAGCTATATTCACTATCATCAATATACGGGCTTTCATTTCGCGGCATGACCCCTGACCTTGAGTGACTTTGAAAGGTCAAACGCAAGATCACAGATTTTCAGATAGCCTAAATTGAAAAACATTTGCGCCATTACCTTAGACTTTTATTGTGCACTGACGCTAAATGACAGAAATGAAACAGTATTCAATAACAATAAAATAACTGCTGTCGGACACTTGTCCTCAGTCTGATATGCATGCTTCTCTCTCTCTCTCTCTCTCTCTCTCTCTCTCTCTCTCTCTCTCTCTCTCTCTCCGTGCCTACCTTCCCTTCCGCATCCCTATGAATACCTTAAGCTTAATAAACGTCACTGAGTCTCAGCGAATTTCGAAATTTGTTTGTCATGTATTTCGTTACATGAGACTACGTGCATGGGTGAGCTCTGTGATTCTGCGCATATGTGTGTAAGCGTGTCTCTGTCCTGCTGTGTCGTGATGTGTAAATTTCTGAACGTCTGTGTGTGTGTGTGTGTGTGTGTGTGTGTGTGTGTGTGTGTGTGTGTGTGTGTGTGTGTGTGTGTGTGTGTGTGTGTGTGTTGTCAAAACAAAAAGAGCACTTACTGTATCTTATGAAAAGTTCACGATGGCTTTCCATGTATGAGTTATATTGATAGCATTTTGCCTTTTTGGTCAACGATACATTGCAGTCTTGTGTGAACTCTTGTAGAGGGTGACGTCTCTAATTTTATATATGTTACATGGAATTTGTATAACCAGTGATTTCATGAAATCCCACGGGAATTCGTGAAATTAGCAAAAAATATAATGGGTTAACTAGGGTTAGGTTAACTTAGGCTGCTGTTAGGTTAGGCTGGGATAATCTAGGTTAAGTTAAGTTTAGGCTAGGTTAGTTAGGTTAGGTAAGGTTAGGTTAGGTAAATTAAGATGAACACTTAACTTAGCGTTCATCTAAATTAACCTAACCCCCAAGAAATTTTAGTTATTGAACATACTGATGGTGAAAATAGTTAAGATGGATATTATGTGCTCTAAACGTTTGCGTTTGTGCCCCCTCACGGTTCACCTAATAACACTCTGCATTGCAGATGTTGTATGGTTATTGTTTTGTCAGGTTAAAATAAATGTGCTATACGAGTACGTTAACCACTGTAAAGTATACACTTACCTCCTCTGTAATGTATCGTGGTTGTGGTTGCGATTCAGTTGTATCTGCGGCTCTGGTTGAGGTTTTCTGAAAAAAAGAAAAAAAAAAGATAGATGGTAGCAGGCGTAGCATTTTGAGTAGAATAGCTGCATAAAATTGGCAGAGACTAAAATCCCAATATACTCGTATATGATATATTTGGGGAAAATGTTAACAGTGTAAACAATTTGGCCATGTAAACCATACATTTAAAGGAAATGATTGAAATTAATGTATACCATAAACTTCAGCAACACCGAAGGCTTTGGTGTTGTGATAGTTGGTTTCAATGTTTGTATTTGTGTATGCATGAATGTATGAACTTACGTATGTATGTATGTATGTATGTATGTATGTATATATTTATGTTATACTAACAAAATATCTCATGAATATCTTATAAGATCTGTATTAAAATTAACACATACAATGTGTGTGAATCATGGAAAAAGAAATTCAGTTTTGGTGTACATCCATCAAACATCAAATGGGTTGACTTTACGTCATAAATGCCTACACCGATCTGGATAAAAAAGCACACATAGTTGTATGTGGGTATCAGGAATGCTGGTAGACAGTGTGGGGATGGCACCGAATCGCCCATAGGACTTAACCAACTGTATCCTTCGTAACTCCCAGTCACGGAGGTATTTACTTTTGCTTAAGCTTATAGTCTACGAGCAAACTCTCATGCATATCTATATCTAAACAAGTGGTGCCAGGCACAACAAACCTCGCCCGACAGCAGTTATTTTATTGCTGGTAAATACCGACTCGTTTCTGTCATTTAGCGTCAGTGCACAGTTAAAGTCTAAGGTAATGGTGCAAATGTTTTCAAGTTACGCCCTCTGAAAATCTGTGATCTTGCGCTTGACTTTTCAAGGTCCCTCAAGATTAAAGGTCATGCTGCCAAATGAAAGCCCATATGAGACTTTCTATATCTTGGTAATAGCAAAAATCTCTATCTTCAACGATTTTCGAGTTCCAGCCCTCCGAATATGCGTGACCCTGAGTTCAATCTATCAAGGTCACGGTCAAAGGTCAAGGTACCAATTAAAAACCCATACTGGACTCCCTAGTATGCTGATAATTGTAAATACCTCTCTATCTTCAACCAGTTTAGAGTTATAGCTTCCCGAATATCCGTGACCTTGAGTTTGATCTATCAAGGTCATTCAAGGTCCAAGGTCTTGGTGCAAAATAAAAGCCCATACTATGAATTCCTGTAGGTTCCTAATAGTAAGTATCTCTGTCTTCAACAGTTTTCAAGTTACAGCCCTCCGAAAATCCGTAACCTCAATTTTGACCTTTCAGGGTCACTCGATTTCCTTCAAAATTTAATCACTTTCTTTGGGGAACATTCCCTACATGTCCTGAAAGTTTCACGTATTTTCATTCAGCCTTTTTTTTTCCGTAATGATTCTAACAAACAAAGAAACAATCAAATAAACTCGACCCAAAATAATACTTCGTGGACTCCGTGCGGGAGAGGTAAAAGTAACTAACCGAGCAACAAAGTTATTGTTTACACCCGCGTCTCTCTCTCTCTCTCTCTCTCTCTCTCTCTCTCTCTCTCTCTCTCTCTCTCTCTCTCTCTCTCTCTCTCTCTCTCTCTCTCTCTCCCCAGCCTGTTTGCTTCCGTATACCATCAATAAATTTCCATACAAGTTACCTTGCCTCGGAGGTCACTAGTCAGCTTCACCCTCTTTCACATCATCCCTCCTGCCTCACCCTAGTCTTTCCCTACCTCAGTTTGCCTCATCCTGTTTCATGGTACCTCTCATTTTTGTATTAACTTCTCTCTGTTTCATAATTGACCATTTGAGACTTTTGGGATATATGGAAGTAAGAAATATCGACACGAAATTCATAGTATTAACACCAATCGCTTTTAAAATAGAAAAATATCGTCTGAAAATCTCTTTTTCATTGGACCAAATTCTTGCTGAACAGTTTTATTATTCGATTTTCCTTAAACAAGAAAGAAACAGTACAGAAGAGCGTCCATCTTTGCCGAGTTTTAGAATTTGCTTATTATGTACCTTATTTATGGGTAGATCGAAGCGTATTATTGATGTACTCGATAATATGCCAAGGCTGTCCTCACATGATATTTATCTATTTTAAATGCAATTAATACTAGCAAAAAGAAACTCTCAACGTCGATATTTTCAATTTCCTTGTAGCGCGAAACTCGCATGTGGTCAATTATTATTCCCCGTTCTCAGCCAGTCTCATTCATATTCATCCCTTTTCACTCTGCTTCACCCTACCCCTACTTCATTCTCAGCCTACCCACTCTCACCCTGCCGCATTCTCTTCTCGCCTCACTGTCGCTAAGCCTTTCTCACCCTATCTCACACTTACCCTTCCTTGGTCTAACTTTGCCTCAGTCTCACCCTGTCTCATTCATCTCATCTTATCCTTTTTTATCTGTCTTCCTCCTCAGCCACACTTTACCTCAAGCAAACCTGACTTTACAATCACCATGCCTCACATTCACCCTGCTCCATTTTCACTCTGCCTCGATTCTCACCCCTGCCTCACTCTCACCCTCCCTTAAGCCCCTCCTACACACGCAGTTCTAAGTGACAGTACGACTGAAATGATGGACCTGAAGACCGCTGCGTTTACCCATACACTATTCAGTTCTCCCTTTAGTTCGAGCCTCAGTTTCCAAATAGACAGCGCCATAGTGACACTTCTTTCTCCTCACGACATGCAGACTATGTTACTAAGCCTTGCAAGAATAAACACCAGCATGAAAAAGTAAAAAGGAAACGTAGTAAGAAATGCATGAAATGGTTGTTTAAAAGAGAACTTGTCCCACTCTAGATTGTTATAGAAACTCAGTTTGGAGGGTGGTGATTGGTTCAGTTAGAACCGATTCACACTATACGGTTCGTTTTCGTACGGGTAAGGTTCGTTTGCGTTCCAGCAAAATGTCACTGTCTTCACACCATACGTCTAGGATGCGGTCAGTCTCCGTGCAACTGTTAAAAATCTTACCTGATTTTCTTAATTGCTCGCCAGTGGACTTCCACATCTTCTCTTTCCCATGATTATCAGCGTATTTTCTGTTACTGATGTCATATTGTTTCTCGTAGCCTCTGACAAGTTCTGTTAACTTTTCGCCATTCATGACTGCTTTTAGCTTACTACTGTTCATGGCCAAAACCAGCGACAGACTAGTCCTCTCTCGTCTGGACACGCAACGTGACCGATAGGTAACAATGTTCACACTTTACGGCTGGGGTGAGGAAAGTTTCCGTACGTATACGTTTCGTTCGTCAGAGGTTTCTTCCAAACCTAACCGATACCTACGAATGAAAGCCGTACGAAAGACGAATGATAAACGAAACATATATGTGAACAGCCCCATTGATTTCTACGAAAAAATAATTTACGTTCGAAAGCCGAACGAAGACGAACCGTACAGTGTTATCTGCGTATGGACTAGGAAACTTACTAGAAGTTGCTGTCGGTCATTGAGCCTCTCGTCAAGAAAGAAGATACCTGCATAAGGAAATCTGCTCATGAATGGCTGATTTCTGCACGTAGATTTCTCGCTACTGGGAGATCATAGAAGGATATGAAGTCCCTCACTGCAATATTAGCACAAGCACTAGGACGAATTATACCTGACACTTCCCAAGCAATCTGGAAATCACTTGAAATGGAGTATATGAAAGTTAATAACACACAATTACTTGAGTAAAATTTAATAATGAGGCTGTAGAAAAATAAGTGTGGAAAACACACAGTATACTACGTTATTAAACAATTCACTTCCCTCTTAATCCAACAATTCCTCAAACCCCATACATGGAGCTCTTAAGCCAATGGCTTGAAAGTATGTAATTTCCTGTATTATCCCCTAATGTCATAGCCTCCAAATCTGGGGTCTCTCAGCTTACTTCTCAAGACATGAGAGCCTTCTAGCTTGGCAATCAGCCAAATATACAGCTTTCTGTGTATTCTTCAATATTTCCAAAAGAGCTGATTCATACAAGTATGGGGCCTTTCACCATTTATCATCATATGGTACAGAGTTGAGATTAAATATGATTTTTAGTTTGCTAAAGCCTGTATTACATGATTATATAAAACTGTAAACACTGTGTCAGTAAAGCTAAGCAAAATTAACTGTTTATATGAATATAGGCGTAATCACAGAGTGCGGTAGCCACTCCGTAAATACGAATGGCGCAGGTTCAAAATGGCGTCCTGTATATAGGGTATAGGAGCATTCGCACAAAAACGGTCGCAAATCCAAGTTCTAGGCATATGAACTAAAAGACCTTCGCTATTCAAGTGCAAAACTGGTAGCGAAGTCTTGCTACACGATCGAACAGCAGAAATACCGGTTTTGTTCATTCTTTCTTTCTTCTTCATCAATCATAACTTCAAAATAAAAAGGCGTACGCAAGTGTACTATACACCAAAGCGATGCTTGTCAAGTGTAGGTGTTTCTTATATTCAGAAAAGCATTCAGGTTACGGTTCAAGAGTTACGGCCTGAAAACCGCATCCTGGTCACCCAAAAGTACGCCGTTTGGGTTAGCAACAGCTCGCTTACGATTAAAGAACATCCCGAAACACTCCTTTTCACGGGAACGCACCCTCGTTTTAGTCTTGTCTTTCAGTATGCTATGCATGTAACACTCCAAGTATAACACTTGCGTTATGCATAATTATAATTCCGCAAAAAGATCATAAACTGGAAAACAAAAATTTTCTTCTAAAATGATTGTTAAGAAGTAGGAATGGCAAAAGTGCACAGATAAGAGATGAAAAAAGCACAAAAAACAAGTGAGCATTCAGGATGTGAGGAGATTTGGAGACCTATACCCATTACTACATTCCACCAGCTACAAGTCTTTGGCTAAAGTGTGGAATGTAGTAATGGGTATAAGTCTCCAAATCTCCTCCCATTCTGAATGGTCTCTTGTTTATGTGTTTTTTTGTTTTCATCTCTAATCTGTGCACTTTTGTCATTCCTACTTCTTAACAATCATTTTAGGAGAAAATTTTTGTTTTCTAGTAATGATGTGCTTCACGAGTCAAACATTTTGCAGAAGAAAAATCCTGAAAGAAAAAAAAAAACCCTCAGGCAAATAAACAGAACTTCATTTAAAAAGAAAAGAAAAAAAGAAATTTCTCAGGTAAAACTCGGACCAGAGAACCTTCAAATCTCTGGAGACAGTCACTGATTAACCCATTGGATCCCAGAGTTGCTGGGCGAAGCATTGCACTGGGAGGGTACTAAGCGTACCGCCCTCCGCCTATTAACTCACAGTCGCGAAGCTCGTATGTCCCTACCCGGGGGTTCCCTACTTTAATAAGATTTGAAAATTCCCATTTCTGTCCAATACTCTGGACACTGGGCTCCGATGGGTTAAAGAAACTGACAAATTTGCCAGTCATTAACCCACTGGATCCCAGAGTTGCTGGGCGAGGCATTGCACTGGGAGGGTACTAAGCGTACCGCCCTCCGCCTATGGGCTCACAGTCACGAAGCTCGTAGGTTTCTGCCCGGGGGTTCCCTACTTTATTAAGATTTGAAAATTCCCAGTTCTGTCCAATACTCTGGACACTGGGCTCCAATGGGTTAAATGAGCTCCGGCGACATACTCTCTGTTACCACTCGCGTGGAACTGACGCCAAGGCTGCAGGCTAGCCCATACACGCTCAAACTGGCCTTCACTCCACTTTAACTGAAAGCCAGTTTTTCAGCAGACACGTCAGTCCTACAGTCCAGACCTCAGATCTGGCCTTCAAGTAAAAACACTTCCATGCACGCTCAAAACGGACTAAACAAACTGGTTTAATCCGATTTGCTCAGCCGAACTGTCAGTTAGAACTGTGCGTGTATGGGTGGTTGTGTACCGTCACCATGCCTCGCTATTACCCTACCTCACTCTCATCCTGCCTCACTCTCCTATCGCCTTACTCTCACCCAGCTCCGCACTAATCGTGGCTCACGCTCATCCTACCATTCTATCACCTAGTCTAAGCATCAATTAAGCCACCTCTTTCCCATCTACATACTACCCACATCCGTTTCGTGGCGACAGGATGCGGGAAGAAAGAGAAGAGAAGTGAAAGGAATGATAAGGAAGAAAAAGGGAAGGGAAGGGAAGCGAAAGGAAGAGGGGGGAAAGGTAGAGAAAAAACAAGAAGAAAAGAGAAGGAAAGTGAAAGGAAGTGGAAAAGAAAGAAGGGGAAGGGCATAGACGGCAAGGGATGGGAAAAGTAAGGAAGAAAGGAGGAGGGGGAAGGGAATGGAAAGGAGGGGAGAGAGAAGGAAAGGGAGTGAAAATGAAATTAATGGAAAGGCAGAGCGGTGTAGGGAACGGATGGGCTGAGAAGGAAAGGAAGAGGATGGTAGGAGTCAGAGAGACAGTGGGGAAAAAAGGGAATGAGAGTCAAAATAAACCGCAAAACACTCATATCGTCAAGGCATCTTGGTTTCTTACCGTAGAGGGGCAGATCAGGTCCTAAAATTGCGTACAAGATGAGGTTGCACAGAGATAAGATGACACTAGGTTAAGATAACTTCACAGTAATACTATCTGAATATTGAGAAAGGAGCTATAAGAGTAAAACACACAACATCATACTACAGATTGTTTGTTTAAGCTGGCAGGGTTTTTCATTTTGCTGTTATTTCCTGTCGTTCAATGACAGTGGATGGTACTACGGCTTGGCAACCTTTCCCTGTGTGTGTTTTTTTTTTTTTTTTTTCTGATTAGAAACATATATTAGAGTGAATATCTTACAAAGCTCAACATCCATGGCAGTTTATGTGGACGCGGTACAACTACGGTTATGGTATAAATAGGCCAGACAATGTCTCAAATGTTGAGATCTGCATACAAGAAAACGGGAGGTGAAATGAGGTCATTATAAGTAAAGTCAGGTAAATTATTATCATACATAATGGTGCTACACAAAGATAAGGTGAATTCATGACAGAATTATTTTACACTTTAGTCAGATAAGAAAATCCCATCTAATTTATTCATTGCCTGACGCTTAACCTACGATGAGGGATGGCCACGAACTAATCGCCTCAGTCCTCCACCATCAGACTACCGTCCGTCCAGTTCTTAACCACCCTCATTCACTTGCCTCTCCACTCATCCTTCTACCTCATCCTAAGTCTCCATCTCCTCTCGCCCTTCATCTCGCTCACTCAACCTTTTCTAGTCAATCTGTCATTCTCTGTTCTCTCGACATGGCCAAATCATCTCAAAACAATTTCTAACACTTCCAGAACATCCATATAGCAACACAACTCTAATATTCTCAGTTGTCTCCGTATTTTTCCACTAACCTCATATAGACGCAGATAATTCATTCAACTCCTCTCACAATTGACTCCCTTCCAGCCCAAGCTTCACTTCCATGAGCTGGACTGGGGATCACAGTAGTGTCATGAAAGGAGTTCATTCCTTCTGGAGGAATTTTGTGGACGCGCCCCCATCAGCAGAAAGAGGTACTGTTTTCCAGGAGGTGGACTATGTGATATCACAGAAGCCTGCGATGAGGTCACAAAAGACGCAAATGATCAAACTCTATACGTTATCCATGTTGGAACAAATGATCTGAAGCGCAATAGATCAGAGGAATTGCTAGCAAAGTATCATGAAATGATCAAACGATTCAAAACTAAGTCCACTAATGTGATAATATCTGGTATACTCCCAAGGATCAAGGCAGAAAATAGTTTCTATGATAAGGCCTTCAGCACAAATAACCGGCTCAAATCTCTCTGCACACAAGAGGGAGTCGACTTTGTCAATCTGTGGGACCAGTTTTATGAGCAACATACTCTATTCCAGAAAGATGGTCTCCATTTGAACTCAGTAGGAGCGGCACGGCTAGGTAGACTTCTACACGATAAAGTCGCCCTCTTCAGATCAAAAAACGCGGCACGTCCAGGAACAGTAACCTTAACGTAAATACCCACAAAGTCAGATCACCAACTGTTCAGAACGGAATTAGAGTCTGCTATGCTAACGCACGTAGTCTACGTAACAAGTTTGAGGATTTAGAATCTCTAATTTACCTAGAAAATTATGACATCATTGGCATCACAGAGTCCTGGATTAACACATCTGACCATGACTTTCTAGCGGAATACTCACTAATAGGGTACAATATTTTCAGCTGTGAGCGACCACATCGAGCTGGTGGCGGTGTTTTACTATGTGTGAAAACTACTCTCCATCCCCTTGTGCTATCCAAACCCAGTATTACCAACATAGATGCCAGTTATGTTCAGCTAAGTATTAATTCACACAAAATAAATATATGTCTCATCTATCGTCCTCCAGCACAGTCAACTGAGACAGATGAAAAACTTTATGATCAAATTGCGGAAATTTGTTGTCAAGAGGATAGCATAATTTTTGGAGACTTTAATCTACCGGTAACAAAGTGGGGTGAACCACTGACGGCACACTCAGGACAAGAGCTTTATACGAATCTTCAAGAAAGCTCCCTTTCCCAACACATAGAATACCCAACGAGAAGAAACAATATCCTAGACATCATCTTGACTACAAATGATAACCTAGTCAACAACGTTGAAATAGGACCTGAGTTTAGTTCCAGTGATCATCGAACTATACAGTTTAATATTACTACTGAAAAAGTAAAAGAAACGGAGAGCAAAGAAAAGGTCCCAGATTATCGTAGAGCTAATTTCAACAGGCTCAGAGCGCTACTTGCAACTGCAGATTGGAATCAAATGTCTGAAACCGATGACATAAACCAAGCATGGGAAATATTCACCAAAAAATTTAATGAAGTGGTAAAGACATGTGTGCCACTACGTAACAGACGTCCAGCTGGAAATAGTAAACCAAAGTGGTGGTCCAGTGAAATAAAAAGTAACTTAATAGCCAAAAAACAGGCATACCATAAATATAAAGCTACACAAAAAAATGATGATAAATTACAGTACGATAATTTACGCCGCATATCGAAAAGACTTATTAAACAAAGCAAAAGAGCACTGGAGATCCACATTGCTAATACGTGCAAATCAAATCCTAAAGAATTTTACAGTTACATTAGAAAGAAAAAGGTTATGACTACATCAATAGGTCCTCTAGAAACAAACAATGGCAAACACACTGAAAATGAGGTCGAAATGGCAAACATTCTTAACGATTACTTTGCGTCTGTTTTTACAGCAGAAAACACCACCAGAAACCTACTGTTACCCACAAACCAAGCAAATAGCACAGTCCTTAGTAACTATGCTATCCATAATAACGATATCCTTTCAGCCATAAATAGTACGGACATAAACAAAACCCCTGGCCCCGATAAAATATCACCGAGAATTCTCAAAGAAGCAAAACATGAGTTACTGCTGCCACTCTCTGTCCTATTCAATAAATCATTAAGTACTGGGAAAGTTCCACGTGAATGGAAACTAGCAAATGTAACACCAATTTTCAAAAAAGGAAATGAGTCGCACCCAGGAAATTACAGACCAATCAGCTTAACATCAGTAGTGTGCAAGTTAATGGAAAAAATCATAAGAGATAAAATAGTTAATTATCTAGAAGAAAATAATATAATTAAAGACTCGCAACATGGATTCAGACATCGTCGTTCATGCTTAACTAACTTACTGGACTTCTTCCATGATGTTTACAAATCATACGATGACTCAAGAGCAGTAGATATAATTTACCTCAACTTTCAGAAAGCATTTGACACTGTCCCTCACAAGCGTCTCATGAGAAAAATAGAAGCACATGGAATAAAAGGAAAGACGCAAAAATGGTTACAAGACTGGCTGTCAGACCAAAAACAGCGAGTTGTGATAAACGGAAAGGAATCCAAATGGCATAATGTGATCAGCGGCGTTCCCCAAGGCTCAGTACTTGGACCGATACTTTTTATTATCTATATAAATGACATTGATGAGGGTCTAAATTGTAAAGTATCCAAATTTGCAGATGATACTAAAATAACCAGTAAAGTCACTTCAAAATTACAGTGGCAGCAGTTACAAAATGACCTTAATACTTTAGCAAGCTGGGCAGAAAAATGGCAAATGAAATTCAACACAGAAAAATGCAAAGTACTTCATATTGGAAGTAACAATGTCCATGCAAATTACAAAATGAACAATATTCAGTTATCAAGTACAGACAGTGAAAAGGATCTTGGTGTGATAATATCAAATGACCTAAAACCAAGCAAGCAGTGTACCGATGCGGTTAAAATTGCAAACAAGCTAGTGGGTTTTATTGGAAGAACTTTCGAGTTTAAATCGGAAAAAGTCATACTTGCCTTGTACAACTCGCTAGTGCGCCCCCATCTTGAGTATTGTGTGCAATTCTGGTCTCCGTACTACAGAAAGGACATTGAAAAATTAGAGAAAATTCAGCGAAGAATCACAAAAATGATACCATGACTTAGAAACAAACCATATGAGGAACGCCTTGAAGAAATGAAATTATTTAGCCTAACGAAGCGCAGGTTAAGAGGGGACCTTATTGAAGTTTTCAAAATCATGAAGGGATATGACAACTTAGACATGAATAAATATTTTGATATAGACCGGTCGAGTCAAACCAGAAGTAATGGCTGCAAAATCATGGGAAAGCGATTCCAATCCCACGAAGCAAAATACTTCTTCTTTAACAGAGTTGTAAATATCTGGAACAGATTACCCTCAGATACCATGAACAGTATCTCAACTGAGACATTCAAAAACAAATTAGACAAGTATTTGCACGAAAATCCTCAGCTTACTCTTTTTCTGTCCGAATAACTTGTTTTTATAGCTACGGTACATGTAAGTTCATGCCCCTTTAGTCTACAAGACACCCCGTAAACAATGTACCCGTACATAGTGTTGCGTCACGATATTATACATTTTCAATTTATTCGGTGCAAACAAAGCAATATAAGCACAGATTAGGATCTGCACAGATAACCCTGAGTTAACGGTCACTACTCTTACTTTCGACCTGTGATGGGCTGTGGATCACTGAGGGTCCATGTTAGTCAAGTGACCACCATCGGGATTTTTTTAATGTACCAGGGGTCACTGCTTCAGGATGAAACTTGTGTACTTGTCCCATATGGGAGAGTTCCCTGTCTCAGTGGAGTGAACAGAGCTAGGGCCTGATTGACTGCTGCCTACCTTAAAAGCGCCAGGCAAGGCTGCCGCACCACCCCTAAACATCCACACTGTGCAGTCCCGTCGTGTCTACAGGACACCCCGTAAACTTAACATAGCGTCACGTCACGTCATTATACGTTTTTCGATTTACCCAAAGCAAATGAGGTAATATACAGTAAGCACAGATTAGGATCTGCACAGATAACCCTGAGTTAACGGTCACTACTTTTACTTTCGACCTGTGATGGGATGTGGATCACTGAGGGTCCCTGTTAGTCAAGTGACCACCATCGGGATTTTTTTTAATGTACCAGGGGTCACTGCTTCAGGATGAAACTTGTGTACTGTCCCACATGGGAGAGTTCCTTGTCTCAGTGGAGTGAACGGAGCTAGAGCCTGATTGACTGCTGCCTACCTAAAAAGCGCCAGGGAAGGTTGCCGCACCACCCCTAAACATCCACTCTGTGCATTGCACATCCACGCTGTGCACTGTGCAGTCCCCTTTTATCTAAGACACCCGTCCTATATACTTTTCAATCTCCCCAGTGCAAAGAGAGAAATATAAGCACAGATTAGGATCTGCACAGATATCCCTGAGTTAACGGTCACTACTCTTACTTTCGACCTGTGATGGGCTGTGGATCACTGAGGGTCCCTGTTAGTCAAGTGACCACCATCGGGATTTTTTTAATGTACCAGGGGTCACTGCTTCAGGATAAAACTTGTGTACTTGTCCCACATGGGAGAGTTCCTTGTCTCAGTGGAGCAAACGGAGCTAGGGCCTGATTGACTGCTGCCTACCTTAAAAGCGCCAGGCAAGGCTGCTGCACCACCCCTAAACATCCACACTGTGCAGTGTGTAGCTTCCACGTTATGTCCACAAACTTCCCATTAACTCAATGTAACCGGTTTATAATGTCATGCCGTAACTATTATTTTATTTGTTTACTTTCTCTTTCAGGTTACTCTATCGGGTAGCTTATAGATAAAGTATTATAGAATGTGACTTTTCCTTTCCAGTGTTTCCTATAAAATTTCCATGTTAGTTTTTCCATGCTGCATGGTGGTTTTTCTCACTTTTTCCTGGAGGGTTTGGTGGTGGGGGAGCCTTCTTGCTTTACTATCCTTATCCTTCAACATGTAGAGTTAGATCTTGTAGTCATAGTTTTCTCTAACAAGCAGCCTCGAAAGGACCGTAAGGTCTGTTGCTGTTTGCTTTCCTGTGTAATCCTGTGTAATCTCCTTATTCCTTATTACGGCTGACCCACTCCCGCTGACCCGTTGACAAAGCATGGATACTTTCTGGACGAAGGTTAACCCTAAAAGTTAAGAGTAGCCCACGCACGGACAAATACCAAGAACCGTCTGAGGTTTCAGGGCTGTCCGCTCATATTACCACGTTTCCATTATTTTGAACAAAAACTTGACTACAAGGAAGATAATAATACTCTCTATAAATAGCTGTATGGAACATTTAGTCACAAATGATGATTCATAGAATTCAGTTAGAAAATAGATAGAAGTATCTGAAAACCTTCTTGGGATTCGTAAAGTACAGTTTGACAGTTCTGGCTGGAGGGAAAACCTGATACCAGGTGGACGGAGAGACGGAAGGGCTGATGGACTAACGGAAAGATTGACTCTGTCTGACTTACTGACTGACCGACTGACTAAGTAACTGACGGACGAAAGGATGGACGAACGGACACACACACACACACACACACACACACACACACACACACACACACACACACACACACACACGCACGCTCGCGCGCGCATAAATATATCTATATATCTATATCTATCTATCTATCTATCTATCTATCTATCTATATATATATATATATATATATATATATATATATATATATATCTACATATTCATCTCTCTCTCTCTCTCTCTCTCTCTCTCTCTCTCTCTCTCTCTCTCTCTCTCTCTCTCTCTCTAAGACATCTTGTGTTGTCTGGTTTATCCAGATATCAACAATAAAAGATATTTGTTTCATATACCAAATGCAGTACCGTAATACTATTAGACGTTATTTATAGTGCATATACATCTTTCTCTGAAATCCCGAGATAGGTCTTTACGAGACTTTGTAGGGTTTCTCAACATGCAAGGTGATTCTTCATCCTGAAACGTTCCGGGTCTCGTCACCTCTTCGGCGAGGGTAGGTCAGTGTTTAGGGTCCTTGGGTGTACTTGTTCCTTCTTTCCCTTCTGTACCCTTTCTTGCACTTCATTCTTCAAATTGCCTCCCTTGCTGATCACACCCAGATAATTGAAGGTGCTCACATTGTTATTTTCCTGATCACTCAATCTCATTAAGTATATCACAACGTACTTTCTCTCACAGGCCATACTATACTCTCTGTTACATAAAATATCAAATTCCGTCTCGAACACTCACTTTCTAACTATTCGCAAAGCCTTGCAACTCTCGTTTATCTCCACTTAACAAAACAGTGTCCTATGCAAGCAATATTGCAGGCTGTTTCAACATATTGGAAAAAATAAACTGAAGTTAGATTAGAAAGTGATAAACACATACTGGATGGCTGTGGGAGAGATAAGGTCAAAATGCTTTTAAGTTGGGTCAGCTCAATTCAGACTTATTAATGCTATCCATACAAGATAAATCTAGGCACAGGTAGGGTTAGATATTTTTGTGAGTGAGGAGATCCTAATACTGGGAAGAGAAAAATAACATTAGGTCAAAACAGGTCAGGCCAGATCAGATAATATCACCCGGGATAAGGTCACCGAGATGCAGTGTGAGATCAAGAAGGATCGAATAAAGTAAGACTCTTCCCCTGATCATAAAGTAAAATGTATTTGAAAAATATGTTGGTAAGATGAGATAAAACAGGTCATCTCAGATGATAGAACTCGATACCGGTAAATGGTAAAGTATTTTGAAGATAGAGTAAATCAGATATCTATATCTATAACTATCTAATTATCTCTCAGTCAATCAATCAGTCTATCCATCTATTTATCTCTCTGCCTACCTAACTATCCATCTATCATATATCTATCTATCTATCTTTATTTTTTATGTGTCCGACTCTGGACATAGGCTTCACAACCTGCTCTCAAGGCCCAGTAGTCCTCCTACATACCATACACCTCTCTACATGTCGCCACTTCGGCGCTAACACCCACCGTCCATATTGAATACATGCTAGGGCTGTCTCATACAGGACTGGTGTATTGGTATTAGCGGGGGTATTCTTATGACATGTCGGCGGGTCATCTACTGGAAAAGGGGAGATATGAGGTCAGAGCAGGTCAGGTCAAGTCGAACGCAAACATGAAGATAAGATGAGGACGTCAGGTCGAACAAAATAATTTACCTAGAGTTATAAGATTCATCCTGGAAAAGATCAAGGTAAAGTTAATCAAATAATGCAGGTTAGATCACGTTGTGTTACATTAGATTACGGTAGGCAAAAACCAGGCCATGTTGGATGTATTTTTGTTACATTGGAAAAGGGAAGGCAGGATCATGTCAAGCTGTATATGTCCAAGGGGCAAAAATATATGAATGTTAGAGAAAATAAAAGTAAATAAAGTGAAGTCAGCAGCTGCAGCGAGGCATGGTGAGGCCAGGTCCCAAGGGTGAGACAAAACCAGAGTTTTAGTTACGTTGCTGTGTAAGACAGAGTCAGATCAGGTTAGATTACGTTACGTCAGACCAGGTCAAGTAGGTCAGCTTAAGTTAGATCAGGTCTGGTCACGTTAGGTAGGTCAGGTCAGGTGAGGTTATGTTTGGTAAAGTTAAGATAGGTTAGGTAGTGTTAGGTTATATTTGGCAAGGTTAGGTTATGTCCGGCTTGGTTAAGGTTATGTCAGGTAAGTTCAAGTTAGGTTAGATTAGAACAGATGAGGTTATGTTTAGTGTGTTAATTGGCCAGCTCCATGCTGCCTTTATTGTTATCGCTTTTTCTTGTATTCGTTTGAGTTTAATTGTAGCAGGCACTTCTGCCCTTCACCATTAATCGATTCTGACCAAACTTGGACACATGACATAGTTCTGTCCGCAGCATTTTGGTTGCTAAGCAACTACTCGTTGCCAAGCAATGGTCGAAACCAGCTTTTTTTTTTTTTTTCGATTTGAACTGTAGAAACTAATGGGCGTAGAAAGCTCTGACTTTTTTAGGCGTAATCTTGAGGTCATTCCCTATCGGAAGTGTGCAATCCATTTTTCCCCTCTCTCCTCTAGTTTTCGAGTGGCAACCCTGTGAAAAATTTCCTCAGCCTCCATAGCAACCAGTAGCGGTTTTCAAAAATGCCCTCCTAGTTCCCCAGCGGCTCCTTGGATATGAACGAAAGTTTGCGTGCGTATAGACACTAACTAGTATTAAAACTTTCTATGGGTACACCAATGTGCTGCATTGGCCAGGTCAGGGGTCAAAGGACATCAAAGGCAAAACCGGTGAAAATAGTTAAAATCACGACTAAGCTCGCTCGAAATGCTAAGGCTCCGAAGATTATTAAACCAGGGCCATGATTCTTGGGTGGAATGTTGCACTGGAGTACCTCTATACATAAATAACACTTAGTGTCGAAACTCACTTCCTGTCGCTGAAGGCGCCACCTCTGGTGGGCCATTCTGCGAATTTCAAGTTCCCTAGCTCCACAGTGTGTGGATGGAATCAAATGAAGCTGCATGCTTATAGACGTTAATGAGCACTACAAGTGTGCTTCTTATATGCATGACCTATATCCGCCAGGACAGGAGTCAGAGGTCATCATGTGCAGAAAATATGAAAAGAGCCAAAATCACCACCTTGTTCGCACGAAATGCTAAGGCTCAAAAAATTATTAAGCCAGGGCCATGACTCCTGGGTGGAATGTTGCACTCGAGTACCGAAATGGCTTTAAGTGTCGAAACCCACTTCCGGTCGCTGACAAAACTTGCTCTGCTTAGAGCTGACCATCGTCCCTTACCGACTTGTACTAATTATTAAAGGTTAGGCTAAGTCATATGAAACATAATAAAAAACCCAGCACTGAAAAAAAGAAGTTGAGATCAAGCAACTTTGCATAAAACTAATGTGAAACTAATGAACCATAACTAAGAAAGTGAGGAGAAGAGGTGAGGTGAGGGAAAGTGATGTTTCGAGTGTGAGACAATGCTGGTGTTGTCGTTAGATGCTCGGTACACACAGGCCTCCCAGGCAACCCTTTCCGCTACTGCCGCTGCTTCATGCAATCCCATTGCATCTGAAATTATCTCTAACATTCGTGGAAAGTACTCTTACATAAAAGTTCGACACCATGTCACTCTGTTCGAGGCAAGGGATCGCAAGACTAGGCACACATTTTAAAAAAAAAAAAAATGTAGGGAGGGAACCGAAGGCTTGAAAAGAATTTCCATTAGTTCCAACAAAACAGTCCTACTTACTATATTCCTACTCCCGCTACACGATTTTATTCAGCTCATGAAACCCATACAGAGAAAAGGTTGGTAACACACACACACACACACACACACACACACACACACACACACACACACACACACACACACACACACACACACACACACACACACACACACACACACACACACACACACACACACACACACACACACACACACACACACACACACACACACACACACACACACACACACACACACACACACACACACACACACACACACACACACACACACACACACACACACACACACACACACACACACACACACACACACACACACACACACACACACACACACACACACACACACACACACACACACACACACACACACACACACACACACACACACACACACACACACACACACACACACACACACACACACACACACACACACACACACACACACACACACACACACACACACACACACACACACACACACACACACACACACACACACACACACACACACACACACACACACAGTGACAAGGAAAATGTCAGGGAGCCAACTACACAGACAAGACTGTGGCAATGGAGAAGCTGTGACAGTAGGAGAGGGTCATAATATTTATATACTGGCATGGTTTCGGGCAAATGACAAAGGAAGCACAGCCTGCCACCCAGGGAATGAGCCCCGGCCTCTTCATACGAGAGGTGGGGCCGTTATACCACCACACTAAAATACGAGCACAGAGAACATGGAGGGAAGAAGGGGGGACGATGACGGGGACTGGGTAATATTCCCACATGCTGTAGTAAGGCCTTGGCTCGTATGCTAGTGTGCTTAAGAGACTGCCCAACACCTTTTCCTGGGAAAATAAATCGCTGTGGAAAATCAGTTAAAAATTCTACAAAGTCAGCCAAAGTACTCTGTAGCTTGTCTATTGTTCTTAATGCAGCACCGGACTGAAAATAAGGTGAATCCCGTAGACTGCAGGGTGAAATTTTCCTTTTCATCCAGTTCACCGTTTTCCTTTCAAGGGATAAGGAGGGAGATGGGGGATTATTGGGCAACTGGGACGAGGAGCTGTAATACCAGTGCCATAGGGTGAAACCTTCCCTTTCCAGCACCTTCTGATCTACAATGACAACAGGACAAATTGGGCGTGATGGAAAAAAGAGAAATTAGTTGATGTACATGGAATTCCTGAACGGTCCTGAGTACATAGAGTCATCCTCAAACAACTGAGACTCACATGGATACTGGGTAGGCCTGTTAATAATATCACCAATAACTCACCCATGGTCGGAACAAACCTATACTCAAATCTTTTTATAGAGGCGAAGATGCACTAGGCATGTTGGTGATGACTGGCTGAATGCACCATGTCTGAATAACATCGCTGTATTTCAAATAATTACCAGTTATTATCAGTAACTGCTGGTAATTATCTGAAATTCAACGATGTTATTCCGACATATTGCATTCAGCCAGTCATGACCAACCTGTCACGTGCATCTTTGCTTCCATTAAAAAAAAAAAAAAAAAAAAAAAAAAAAAAACTGAGCAGTCTTACTCTAGTTAACCTCAGTTTATTTTATTCAGCTGCAAATGAGTCAAAGGCAGACCCCACACTCCATGAATGATTCCAAACACCACCACCAACACCACCACCATGATGATGATGGCGATCATCATCAAACCTTACCCTCTCCTCACTGTTAAACGTGAATGGAGAAGGATCCAGAAACATGAAAATGGAAAAAAGTTAGGGAACTAGCATCGGATCAGAGAGAAGATGTACCACACCTCTCTTCACTCTTCACTTAAAGCCTACGGAATCCTTGTTTCATATCCTAAAATCTTCGGTTCACATAGAGAAATCCTCAGTTCACATAATTCTTATACTGAAATCGTCGGTTCACATACTTCACGTGCTGAAATCCTCGTTTAGCTTACCAATATCTTCGGTTAACACTGTGCAATCGTAGGTTCATATCCTTCACATACTGAAATTCACTCTACAAATACTAATATCCTTGGCTGACATACTGAAATCCACGCTTCAGGTACTAATATCCTCGGTCCATATATTAATATTCTCGGACCTCATACTGAAATCCTTGGTTCAGACACTTTACATATCGGTACTGTAATCCTCTTTTCAGTTCCTAATATCCTCGGTCCACATACTTCACAAACTAAAATCCTCACTTCAGATCCTAATACTCGTATCCTTGGTTCACATTCTTCACGTAACGAAATCCTCGCTTAAAATACTAATATCCTCGGTTCACATACTGAAATTTTAGTTCACACATTACTCATACTAAAATTCTCCGTTCAGATACTAAAATCTTCGGTCCGCTTATTGGAATATTAGACTTACTGGAATTCTTGGTTCACACACTGAAAGCCTAGACTGACTCTGAAATCCTGGGCTGACACACCTAAACTGTGTGTACGGTTAGGACGCAGAATTTTCAGAACAACCAGGGTTCTCTTCAGACCTGCTGGTATAACTGTTCCGTTTGATTAACTTCGCCACTCGGAAGGCAAACCCATAATACACTGTCATGTGTTCAGCCCGAAGACATTGTTTGTATTACGTTGCTGCGCTGCAAACTTTACTCACCTTCGAGAAGATCAGTAATAGTGGCTTAATTCAGTTCATCTTAAATCCTTACGCTTAGAGAGGGTTCCCATTCACTAATATAACAGTCTGTAGAGGTAAAAAAAAAAAAAACGTCATCAGGCTAAATGGGTGAAATATATATATATATCTAATGTTCGCAGATCACTGTAGCATTTCAGTGCGACGACATCTAATTTAACTCTTGTTTTAACTGGGCAGTTTTACTCAACAAAGACCTCTTGTACTGAAGGAGTTAAAACAATCTCCATTAACCTCTTCACTAAAACGATGACCCTTCTACTTGAGCCTCTCTATCGTCCATCGATTATGATGACGTCAGGCCAGGCAGCTAAGGAGAGCCCTAATAGTGAATAAGTTCGCCAAGGTCATATTTGATCCATTCATTTGGACAAGTTTTTCCTTGTTAGAATAAAACGTGGAACTAGTTACAACTACAAAAATAAAAATACGCCCTTATACTGAGAGAGAGAAGAAGATGACCTCTCCTTAGCTATATTAAAACTAGTAACATACAGTTTTATCCAGTTTATGAATGATCACACCTTGGAACTAGCAAAAGCACCTTTATTACTAGAGGCCTGGGGATGTAAGTATACCGTGAAAAAGATGTCACTGCATTCAAGGTGTTAAGGTGCCATAGTTTGTTCGAAATAAGTCCACGCATCCACTCTCAGAACGACGATGACACGGATTATGCTGACGAAAATAATAATGATAATATTATACTGATAATGATGGTGATGGTAATAAACATTCTGCTGATAAGGAATATAATGCTAATGATGATAACGATGAATATGATAATAATAATTCCAAGATGATAACGCCCAGTATGATTTAGAGATTACCTGATGTAATTAAAAGTGAACCTGAGCTAGCTCTGGAGAGGCGACGTGCAGTGACCCGGAGTGGGTGACCTCAGTTACCTTTACTCCTCTTATTGCATTATCAGACACCAAGTATAAGAAACTGATACTTGCGAACGTTTTTGTTCTATGTTTGGAGAAAAACGTGTATTATACCATCATCTCCGCCCATACTGACCAACATGCCATGCCAATCTTCACTAGATGTGTTACTTCCGCTCTGACCCACGACCATTCCAGTCCGCCCTGCCCACTCCTCTACATTCACTCCAATCTCTTTTGTCCCCACCCTCTTTTTACATCACGCATATACAGTAATACAAATTAGGAGCCATACCTCCCTCTGTCAACGCAGGCCTTCAAAACCCTTATCCACAGAGTGTACTTGTCCTGCCATGCCCTACTAATCACAAGTATCTTAGCCCTTCCTACCTACTCCTTCCTGGGCACCTCTCTCATTTATTGTTCCCAGCTTTTCACTTCCATCTTAGCAGCCTACCTACAGCAACTGTCCCAGCAAAGTACTTTTCTTCTGCTATGTCCTACCACCCACCACCATCTTGCCCATTCCTCTCCAGTCATTTTTGCACAGCGAAGCGACTATCATAAAAGTGAATGGTTTAACTCCCCACCGATCCACAACGGCCATATCGAATGGACCTAAGTGGTCTCAAACAAACCTAACTGGATCTGAGTTGCCGTAAACTGACCTGAAATTACCTTATTAGGCTAAAATGAATGTGTAAGTCCTGCTTCGACCTTGAAAGACAATGATCAACCTGAATGGCCTTATCTGGTTTTGAATTTATTTGAAATGACTATAGTTCATCCACTTTAACCCGGCAGAAATTTTCGTCTTTTTGCAGCTCATTTGCAGACACTGATACGTCCCTATAGAATTTTCACAGCACTCCTTCATGGCTTGCACACAATACATTTTAAATTTCAAGACACAAAGACGGCAATTTAAGGCCAAGTTAAAATGGAAGGAGTATAATTTGGAACAGATGTGATGCGATAGGATGAGCCTAAACTGACTTGCATTGGCCTGAAATTACCTAAATGGACCAGACCTGAGTTAAATCCATCTGACCTGATCGAAATGAACTTGACCTGCAGTGAAATTATCTGACGGGGCCGGATTGGACGCAAAGAGTCTAATTTCTTCCTAATTAGGTTACGCAGGGAAATCACAAAACAATTTCGACTGTCATTTTTGTGACGGTTTTGCCAACTGACGATTAGGTCGGCATGACGTGGGTACTGTTTTTGTTACCACAAACGATTTCATTCAGCCCGGTTCAACCTCTTGCAGTGAAGGGATTTGACATTATCTCTGATGAAGCGTTCATTGTGATGACGTCTCCAATCAATATTATTATTACCATCGAACGATATTATTCAGCCTAGTTATGTCTCTTCCAGTGAAGGTGTTATGCATAATCTCTATTAAACCATTTATTTTCATTATGTATTTCAATTCCCATGCTTGTCTCCCTCATATATTATTCATGCTTGTGGAGACTCTTTATTGTGAAAGGGTTACAGTCTCCATTATACCGTTCAGTACGTTGACGTCTGACCGCATTTACTTTGCTCTTTCTAGTGCAGGAGAGTTTTATTCACCTTGGGAAAACCTCTCTTGGCGATGGGATAGAAACAGTCTCCAATAAACTCTGCAGTGCGCTGACGTCTTGTCATTTGAAAGCTATCTATCTTTCTATCTATAGCCCGACGCCCTAATCCCGCAAAGGGTGGCCGCAGACAAAACGCCTTCAAGTCGCTCTGTCACCCACCATTTGACTACCCTCCCCCCAACTCACCCCCCTCCCTCATATACTTCTCAACTCCATCCCTCCACCTCATCCTCGGTCTACCCCTCCCTCTCCCTCCCTGCACCTCACCTACGAGTACATACACCCTCTTAGTCAGTCTTTCATTCTCCATTCTCTCCACATGTCCATCTGAAAGCTATGGCCTTTTAAAAAATGACCAAGTGAGGATTTAAGGAGGTTATTATTATCTGTTATTTCACAGACCTGGTTTTTCATGGAGGCAGCGGTGCAATAAATTTTTCCTATGGCCAATACAAGTGATCTTCCGTATGATGTGGCTCTCCATACTTTAGTGTTGCAGTGAAGGAAGGAACGAACGAACGATCTTGGTAGAGTTCCTTGAAGATTCTATTGAGAAGAAGCCAAGAATTGTTGAGAGAGCCCCTAAATGAGGAACAGTCCCTCTCTTGCAGCCTGACGCGGTGTAGGTTCAAGTGTGGCTGCTTTAATACACTGGCTCCGTACAGTCAGGGACGAAAGTTCGCCTAATAGTTCACCTTTTCTAATTTTCATTTCCCGCTACTAGCTAATAGTCCAATGTAAGATGAGGCTTGACATGCTCTACCCATGGATAATTTTCCCTGATACAGTGTGCCACAGAGGAAAGTGAGGAACATGCTCAACGTGTGGATATAAAAATGTCAGCTTTGGCCTTTCTGCCATTTGATGAGTTTCTTCGCTCGCTCCTCTGCTGAATACAGGAAGCACAGGTGTGAAGAAAGACATCCCTGTCAGGGAACGGGTGCAGGCTTCCAGGTCGAATCAAACACGGGAATCGTAAAGAATTTTACTGTTCAAGAGCCTGGCTACCAGTGGTGACCGGGATTAACTCATAAATCTGTTTGGGAGTTCCGGAACTGATCATCTTTCTGTATGATGTGCTCAGCTTGAGAGACTATATTACCTGAAGCAACCTATGACTTTCAACATCTCTGTATTGTCCACGTTAGACTGGCGTCCATTCAACAATCTCTTCAAAACACAGGCGTAATTTTTAGTATATTCATGCTACTTCTACGCCGTTCAGTTCAGCTGAGGGAAACCTTGTCCAACTGGAGGGAATATGTACACCTCCAATAAACCGTTACCACACACATTTCCTACGTCACGAAGAAGAGTCTAAAGGTAACAAAAATAATATAAATACAGTAATACGTCGCAGTCAGGAGATTAAAGGCATGTGTCACCCGCCAAGCTTTTTATCTTGAAGCTTCCGTCAACCGGGTTTGATACATGACAAATGTGTCCCCAGGCGGAAATTACCGTCAGCCACTGATGGTCTTTATCAAGCACTAGAGCAAAGCAATCTCTCTCTCTCTCTCTCTCTCTCTCTCTCTCTCTCTCTCTCACACACACACACACACACACACACACACACAAATGTGTATGTGTGTATATATGTATATGTGTGTATGTGAACATATCTGTATATATATGTGTGCATATGTGTGTATATGCATGTCATGTACATATGTATGTATATGCATGTCCAAGTAGTTTACATAGTCCTACAAAGGTTTACATGTTTCCTGTATGTGCACATGCATGAGTGTACACATTTTTCGTGCATACGTGGTTCTAAGGATATTGTCACCTCGAGAAATATGTATGTTTAGACAGTACATATCATACTGAAGTTATTCAAAAAAAGGTTTAGAGATCAAAAGTCCTTCTCTTTCTGTATAAATAAAATTTTAAAAAAGGTGCATGTATTAGGTTAAGATTAAAACAATATTTTTTTTTAAATAACAGAATAGAGGAAGGAAAAACAAATGAATAAAAAAACTAATCCATACACCAGATTACTGGTGTCCTCTGTTCATAAAATATGTGTAACAGTTAGACTTGAACAGCTGTAGGTTGAAGTTTGGAGGGAAACATCTCTGGGGAAGCGAGTTCCAGAGAGATGCAGTTCGGGGAAAGAAAGAATTCTGATAGGCAGACGTTCTGCAATATGGCTGAGTGACACTCCAGTCATGAGCGCTACCAGATGCCCGTGTAGCACCAGGGAAGGCATGGAGAGGTGGCACAATGGACGCAACTTTGTCTGGGCATTTGCTATAAAAATATCTGTAAAATAATGCTAGGGAGTCAACATTCCTTCTCACTTGTAGGGAAGGTAGTTTATTAGTAACAGCAGGGTTATAGATAATTCCAACAGCTTTGTTCTGAATTTTGTATAGTTGTTTTCATGCAACCTCTCCACATCCATTCCACAAGGGTGAGCAATATTCAAGCTGAGAGCGTACATGACTCTTATAGATTATAGCCAACTGCTCTTCAGTGATGAAGTTACGGACTCTGTACAATAATCCAAGTCTCTTTGAGACGGTTTTAGCAAGTGATCAGACATGAGAGGTCCAGCTGAGAGCATTGTTTGAGACGTCAGGAATTTCAATACTTTTGGAGGTGGGAATATTTGTAGCACTGAAGTTTAATATACCAATCTGGCAATATCTGTCTATTAGTAAATTGTATATATTTAGCTTTGCTGGCATTAAATGAGACAAGGTTGTTTTGTCCCCATTCACTGATCGTAGATAAGTTTTGATTTATGGAGGTGGCTGTACTGAGTTGAGAGTTAGAGATATCAGACTCTGTAAATGGGTGTCTGAATGTGAATGAACTATGAAGTGTTGAGTCATCTGCATGTGAATAGATGGGATTGTGGGTGACAGATAAGAGACCATTATTATGAACCAGGAACAGGGTTGGTGCCAGAACTGATCGCTCCAGCACGACGGCGTTAATTGAGTGGAAATTGGAATATACATCGTCTACTGTTACTCCTATTTTTCTGTTGCCTGTATGTTCAACATAATCATTTCCAATATCATTATACATTCAGCCGATCCTATGAAAATTTTCTTCAAGATTTTTAATCGTGTATGTTCCAGTTTCTCACTTTTTCCTGTACGGCTAATGCCGAGGGGTCTGAAGGGTGAGGGCGAAAGCCTTCTGCTGTTCTGTCCATTTATTCTACTCTGTTACCAAGGTATTATATAAGTATCAGTGTAAAGGCGGGTCCACCTCGTGGGGACCGTAACGTCAGTGTGGCCACTGTATCTGTGTAACTCTCTCTCTCTCTCTCTCTCTCTCTCTCTCCTTTTCAATCTCATGTTCGTCCCTAACTGCAGGACGAGAGAAAAATATAGAAACACAGAAAATATAATACTTAAAAGTGGATGGAAAGAAGGAAAGCAGGCACAGACGAAAGATGGAAAGAAAAGGGAAGGAAGATCATAATACAAAGGAACAGAAAGTGTAAAAAGGAAAGATTTAGATAGACTGACAAACAGATAGACAGATAGACACACAGTAGAGAGAGAGAGAGAGAGAGAGAGAAGCTGAAAAGGCTGAAGTAAAAAACAATAGGATGAAACTAACCAATAAGTCTAATCCGGTTGTTAGAAGGAGAACAAGTTGAGAAGCAATACATATGCAAAAAACTGCAATGAAGTTAACTTAAAGAAAGGGGAAGAAAGAACAAAAGAAAGAAATGGAGGAAGGAGGAAGAAACAAAGATGGAAGTGGGAAGAGGGTAATGAAAAAGGGTCGGAAAGAAGCAGAAAGGAACGACAGAAGGGATGGGAGAAGGAGGGATAGAAGGAAAAGAAGAAAAAGAAAATGCTAGACAACAACAACGGAAAAAGGGGAAGGAAGTATATATGAATCAGTAAAGGAAGATAAGAAGAATGCAAAGTAAAAGAGATAGAATAAGGGATATGGAAGACTAAACAGTAGAGGAAAACAGGACAAAATAAAAGAAAGAAGGAAAGAGACGAAGGAAGAAAGAATTATTATTATAGAAGGAAGGGAAGGAGAAAAGAAAGAAAGAAACGTTGGAGGGAATTATGAAATGCAAGATAGATATAAGAAAAACAGGAAAAAAAAAACAGATAGGAAGAAAAAAGAAATAAAAGAAGGAAAAAACGAAAGAGGAGAGAAAGGCATGTAAGAGGGGAAGGATTGTATTGAAGAAAGTAAAAAGGAAATGATTACAGGAAGAAAGGAAGGAAGGAAGTACGGAAGAAACAAAGGAACAGGGAAGTAAAGGAGAAAGGAAGTACGGAAGGAGAACAGGAAGAAATGAAAAAAGAATGGAAAATACAATAACGGAAATGGGTAAAACACTTAGAGGACAAAAGCTGAAGGGACAAAATAAAGAAAAAATAAAGAAAGGAATTAAGGAGAAAAGGAGTGACGGAAGGAAGGAAGATGAAAAGGAAGGGACGGAAGAAAGTAAGAAACACAAACAGAAAGATGAGAGACAGAAAGAAGAGAAAGAAAATGCAAGAATGAAGGAATAAATGGAAGAATTATGCAAAAAGTTTCGTAAGGAAATGGAAAAAATGAAAGGTTCAAGTACCGAGAAAATTGATGAAAAGTAGAATGGAGAGAAGAAAGGTAACGCAGATGGAAGGAAGAGAAAATGCTAAGGAATAAATGTAGACAAGGGTAGATGGAAGGAAGGTAGGAAGGTACCATGAAAGGAGGGAGAGAGAATATAAAGCACTTTCATCGCATTCCACTGTTAAGTCATTATATGAAGAGAGGAAGAGGTGTGTGTGTGTGTGTGTGTGTGTGTGTGTGTGTGTGTGTGTGTGTGTGTGTGTGTGTGTGTGTGTGTGTGTGTGTGTGTGTGTGTGTGTGTGTGAGAGAGAGAGAGAGAAAGAGAGAGAGAGAGAGACAGACAGACAGACAGACAGACAGAGACAGAGAGAGAGAGTTATTTGGCTGCCTCTTATGTGTGTTTACGAATGGGCGACTGGATGGACTCGGTACATTGTGTATATATGTGTGTAAATGTGTGTGTGCAGTTATTTATGAGTATGTGCGTGGTCTGTGTGAGTGTACTATTTGGTTTCCCTCTTGAGACTGTAGCCTTTCTGGATGGACGTTTAGATAAAATATACATATCGTGTGTGTGTGTGTGTGTGTGTGTGTGTGTGTGTGTGTGTGTGTGTGTGTGTGTGTGTGTGTGTGTGTGTGTGTGTGTGTGTGTGTGTGTGTGTGTGTGTGGTTTTACTCATTTGACTAGGTTTCTGTCTAGACATCCGAATGGACACATGAATGAAACATTTATAGTCTGTGTACAAGTGTGTGTGTGTGTGTGTGTGTGTGTGTGTGTGTGTGTGTGGAGGGGGAGGGGGTGAGGTGGTAATGCGTGTAGGAGCAATGTGAGTCTTTTGCTCTGCAAATTCCTGTTAATATTTTTAAGTGGAAGCATGCAGGTAAAGGGAGGAATTCCATATTTATGTGTATGTATGTATGAATAATTATACTGATGTAATTATGTATTTGCTTTTATGTGAAGATAAACTATATGTAGATCTGTTACTGTGGGAATATAAATGTGTATAAATGAACTAGTTTATGCATTTGGGTACATATAGACATGCTAGTGTGCGCATTCAAACATACTGAGACATGCTAGTGTGCAGGAATACGTATATGTCCTTCTGTACATATTACCTGTGTTTGCAGACAAGCCTCTGTATGTGTATATAAACATGTTGCATTAGTATTATGTGTACGTAAGCGTGGTGTGTGTAGGAATATGCAGAAAATCTCTCTCTCTCTCTCTCTCTGTGTGTGTGTGTGTGTGTGTGTGTGTGTGTGTGTGTGTGTGTGTGTGTGTGTGTGTGTGTGTGTGTGTGTGTGTGTGTGTGTGTGTGTGTGTGTGTGTGTGTGTGTGTGTGTGTGTGTGTGTGTGCCTGCTTGTACTTGAGTAACTGTGTTCCTGCGTGTAAGTCTTGCCATCATCAGGACATACTGGAATGTTTTCCTCCCACCTGCCTCCCACCTGCCTGCCTCTCTCTCTCTCTCTCTCTCTCTCTCTCTCTCTCTCTCTCTCTCTCTCTCTCTCTCTCTCTCTCTCTCTCTCTCTCTCTCCGTGTATGTGTGGGGGGGAGAGGATGCGCACGAGAGTGTGTATGTGGTTACATGTGTGTGTGTGTGTGTGTGTGTGTGTGTGTGTGTGTGTGTGTGTGTGTGTGTGTGTGTGTGTGTGTGTGTGTGTGTGTGTGTGTGTGTGTGTGTGTGTGTGTGTGTGTGTGTGTGTGTGTGTGTGTGTGTGTGTGTGTGTGTGTGTGTGTGTGTGTGTGTGTGTGTGTGTGTGTGTGTGTGTGTGTGTGTGTGTGTGTGTGTGTGTGTGTGTGTGTGTGTGTGTGTGTGTGTGTGTGTGTGTGTGTGTGTGTGTGTGTGTGTGTACATGCCTGCTCGTACTTAAGTCAGTGTGTGCCTACGTGTAAGTCTTGCCATCATCAAAAAATACTGGAATGTTTTCCTTCCATCTGCCTCCCACCTGCCCCTCTCTCTCTCTCTCTCTCTCTCTCTCTCTCTCTCTCGTTTTACCGGCATCACCTTCAAAGTTTTCTCACTCCGGCACTTCTCTCAGTTCCCTCATTGCCTCTCTTTTCACCACCATCACTCTCTTTTTACAACCACCTCTTGCGTACTTCTCTCTCTTCTGAACTCTTCTTTTCTCTTATACACACAATTCTCAGTATCTCTTATTTCACCACTGCCACAATCTCACTTTCATGCTTACTTTGATACTCACTGTCCTCACTGCCTCCCGTTTCACCACCACTGCTCTTTCACTTCGCATGCTCGTTTCTTCACTGACTCTCCCACTCACTCTCTCACTCAATTCTTTTGCTGCCTATCATTTCACTGCCACCACTCTCTAACTCTTCTCACCCTCTGACTTTCGCCAAATGCAATCACTCGTTTTCCAACTAGTCCCATTAAACTTTTTCGCCCACTTTCACGATTTTTCACATTTACAGCCACTCCTTTCCTATCAGCCCTCTTCTGCTCACCGTCGCTCACTCTACCTCATTTCGCTCAGTGTGCGTAGATAGAGGCTGCTGGAAGTATAGTAATAATGAAAATGAAAATAGCCAACTTGTTTTACAATACAGTGACATACCAGACTAGATGTAAAAATCAGCTCTTATTACATGACCATCAATGCTACTAACATTGAAATGCTGTTAATATCGAAGTGTTAATATAATAAGTAAAGTAACAAAAATATTCTTGACATAATGAACAGACTGAAAAGAAAAGCAAGAGAGAAAGCGCCTGAGGAGCATTATGGTTTCATCAAAGGGAAAGACAGTAAAATGACAATACCGGTATTTGCTCTGAAAATATTAGCGGTAAACAAGACTGAGAAGTAGAAAGATCTGTCCCTGTGGTTCATTGATTATGAAAAGACGTCGATACAGTAAGACCTGAGGATATGAGTAGGACTTTGCAATATGAATGTGGTTGAAAAGGATTTCCAACCAATTACCAGTTTATTTCGGCAGTGGAAGGCAGCAGTAAGAATAAGAACTGATTCAGTAAAGTAGCTTGATATTCAGATAAATCTGAGGCAGGCAGGGATGTGTGTTGTTTCGAGGCCTTTTCTGCTTGTTGGAGAATCTATTGATGATGCGGGGTGTGAACGACATGAAGCAATTCAGGATGAAGACAAGAACATTTATAACATTAGATGCGCGGATGGTACTGTGTTTATTAACAACAGTGTAGAGAAATTGCATAACCTGTTACAGGAAGTGAGGGAAGTGTTGGAAAGATTGGGACTGGATTTAAACGCAAAGAAAATCGAGGCAACGATGATATCTAAACTAAATGAAAGAAAAGCATGCGGGAGTCGAATACTAGCGCCAAAATATGCTGTTGACCAAGTCCAAGAATTTGGCCATACCTTTATACCCTGAGTGATTCGTTTGAAGTCAAGTCCGGAGTAATTCAAGGTGGTGTTCTATCGCCTTTACTATTTATATTTGTCATTGATTACATTATGAAACGCGTTGGAACAGAAACCGGTGCAGGTATACTTTGGGGAGAGAACAGGAAACTTTTGGATTTAGATTATGCAGATGATATAGTTTTGATTTGTGATGGGCCAGAAGAGATGCAGAGAGTGTTGGACTGTTTGGTGAGTGAAGGTCGCAAGGTGGGTTTGGTTATTAATTGTGGAAAAACTGAAATAATCAATATGAATATGGAAAATGCGCAGGAATGTGCAATTGGAGGTATGGTTGTAAGGCAAGTTGATAGGTTTAAATATTTAGGTACTTATTTAGCCAAGGATGGTTCTTTGAACTTTGAATTCGAGGAAAGGTTAAAGAAGGCTAATCAGGCAATGGGAATGCTTAAAAATATTTGGAATAACAATTTTTCTGTGCATACAAAAATCAAACTTTATAAGGTAATGGTTAGGAGTATCTTAATTTATGGACACGAGTCTTGGTACAGCACAATGACTATAGAAAATAAATTCTTGGTGTTTGAAAACAAAGCACTTAGAAGAATATTAGGAGTTAAGTGGTGGGAAAGGATACCAAATAGTAGAATTAGAGAAATAACGGGAGTGCTGCCGGTCGATGAATATGTTAGGTTCTCACGATGGAAGTGGCTAGGACATGTGTATAGGAGACAGGGAATAGTACGAGGTACACCAGGGTGGGTGGCACTTGGTAGGAGAGGTAGAGGAAGGCCAAAAGAGACGTGGGTGAGGACAAAGAGACGGGAAGCTGGAGATGAGTGTTGGGGAGATCTTGAGGAGTTAGCACAAGATAGGATGTGGTGGTGTGAGCTCATCGAGGCCCTTTGCATCCCCGAGGGTGCTGCAGGAAATGATTGATTGATTTATACCCTGAAGGTTTCATGTTGATTGTTGAAGCCGTTCATGAGATATAATGTGTTAAAGGTGGGCGATATTTACACTAAATGAAAGAAAAGCATTGGGAAGCCGAATGCTAACTGCCGCCAGAATATTCTGTTGGCCAAGTCCAAGAATTTCGCCATATCTTTATACCCTGAAGGTTTCATGTTCATTGCTTATGCCGTTCATGAGATATAATGTGTTAAAGGTGGGCGATATCTACACTAAATGAAAGAAAAGCACTGGGAAGCCGAATGCTAACCGCCGCCAGAATATGCTTTTGGCCAAGTCCAAGAATTTCGCCATATCTTTATACCCTGAAGGTTTCATTTTGAGAGCTCAAGCCGTTCATGAGATATGATGGTAACACACACACACACACACACACACACACACACACACAGGCAAGTAAAAACATTATTGCTCCGCCTTCTAAAGGCTGGCGATAGATTTGTGCCAGACTTTCAGATATATGTAAATAAACTATAAAGGAAGTAATTAATACACAGCCCAGCCTCTTGGAAATCTTTTTTTGAATGAATTGGTAAAAAACAAATATCTGATACATTCTGAAGGTGCTGATTTCAGAAATATAGTGAGAAAGAGCGGAAAACATCAATTTTATCCACAAAACCCAAGTGGAAAAAGTAATGGAATATTTAAGAATGCAGTTTTGCTATAGAGTTAATTTTCTTAGATGATGGCACAAAATCTTCGCAAGCACCAGAAGCAGTTGGCCATCATGTCTGTGTCCCATCTTCCTTGTTTGTTTTTTTTTTGTTTTTTTTTGCCTTTCTGTCTTGATAGACCCTCCCTCCGTTCTTCACTTACTGCTCCAAGTTTTTCAGGAAAAAAGTCTACATGGCTATGAAGGAAATAAATTTTGACACTCATATTGCACCCTAGTTTCTGGAAGTTCGTGAGTACAGTTTCAGAAAGGTGATGATAGTTTCAACCTTGGAAGATCCAACTACCGCAAATGCATTCCATCCCTATTCTCACTGAGCTCGGGAGCTGATGGTCTTTCTTCAGTAGCCTTATCTGAAGGCCATCATATTTAAGAGCTTCCAGATTTTGAACTGTTATAGCAGGGGAATTGTGAATACAAATATTTAAAACAGTCTCCTCCATTAGCCAAAGCTTTCACAAACTGTTTCATCAAACCAAGCTTAATGTGCAATGGTGGAAACAGAACTTTCTCCAGACTAACTAAAGACCCATTCAAAATGTATTTCTTTCCAACTATGAATTTTTTTCTGGCCACACGTTTACCCAGTGTTGACTCCTTGCACTACTGTACCATAAACTAAAAAACAAGGAAATCTGGGTAGCCACCATGAAATCCTGGAAGCATTGATAACATTTCTATATCTCCGCCAGTGATCCAGTTATGTTCATTATATTTTACCTTCTCCATTTTTGATAATTATTCCCTTAGCTTTCCGCAAGATGAACTGGATGCCCAATTGGAACTAAAGAAATTTTGTTTCCATTGTGCAATAAATCACACTTGAGATTTCTCCTGAACCATCAATAAAGAGTCTCCCTTCATCTGACTGACAGCGACAGCAAACCATTGCTTCCAAAAGACATTCGATGTCATGACAAAATAAAATTCATCCTCCATTTTGAAGTACTGCAGTAAATCTTAGGAAAGACAATGCTGTTCCTGGAGCCAGCTTTTTTTTCTTTTAAATTCAATCTTGACTCCAACAATTCAGCAGACTCCTCTGGCCAATCAAGATCTCGAACTAAATTATTCAATTCAGTCATACTAAGCAAAATAAACCTTGGTGTCATAAGATCACTGAAATCGCTATCCACATCACCACTTCCTTCAGCTAGATATAGATCAACTTCATCTTCAGGAAAACGCAGTGTAATGAAGACTAGAACAGGTACTTAATCGGAGTGAGGGATAGGTCTTCTGGCTGATGGGTGGTCAGAATATTTTATGGGAGATTTTGTCTTCGTTCTAATTCCTGAAGTATTCACAAGGAAGAAATAGCAATCATCGAGCTTAATTTGCGTTTTCCTCCAGACCAGTGGAATCCCAATATCTGTGTTCTTTCTTTTTCCTTTGGTCCATTGTCTCAGGCTTTCAACACCAGATCGGCAGACTGAATGAAAGGTTCAAGCTTTATCTTGGCCACACAATTTCATTCCAAAGTATGAGTAATATGTTTTTCTAACAAAGTCTGATATTTTGGATCCGCTGTTTTGATGCATCAAAATATCCTCAGATGTAACAAGGAATACCTAGGTCAAGCTTCCACTTTCTTTGGTAAGGTGCCATAATTAGAGACTGTGAATGAAATACGAATGAACAATACAGAAACACGGAGCTAGTTTTGCAACTACAGCAGCTCATAATAGTAAACAGAATTAAGAAGAATAATTGAATATAACATGTATCTATCTATCTATCTATATTTTTTTGCATTCAACAACAGTAATATAGAAATAACATAAAGTTAACAGAAATAGAAATAATGATAAGCAAATGCGAGAATCATACAAGTAAACCGTATTTTTCCGATAAAATTTAACATCCTATCTTTTGGCTACGCGTGAAAAGTTAGCTAAAAACTGAAGCAACCTCTAATTACCTTGAAATAAGTGACAATTTTTAGTCAGCAAAATTGATTCAGAGATGTGTAATGCTTTAGAAGTACGATATCAAAGGATGGAAGAAGTGTATGCAAGGTAACAAGGAGGATATGCACGGATGAACATGTGAGGAAAATTGTTAGGCTTGTAGAAAGTAGGAGAATACAGATAGCAAACAGGAATAATATTGAAATTGTCGTTACTGCTTTATAGTAGTGGAGGATGTATAATTACTCCTGGTTTGAAGAGCAGGCTGGGAGCGGTGGAGATGGAGGAGAATGTTGCAAATATCTTGGAAGGCAGGAAGCAGTAAGTTGGAAGTGTTGAGAGTGATTGGTGTACAGAGAGAACTTAAACAGATCTGAGAAGCAGGAGGCTGCAGTATTCGGGGACATATAATAAGAGCTGAAGAGTTCGAAAAGGTTGCTTTGACAGAATATATCGAGGGCAAGAGAGCTAGACGAAGATGGTAACATTCAAGGACGTATTAACTGCCGAGGCTGGGGAAGGACGGACAGTGTCAGAGATCATTCGGTTTGCAGGGGATAGAGAAGAGTGGCGGAACACGATCACCAATGTGCAATTTGATAAGACTCTCCGTCATTGACTAAAAAACATTTACTCCTCTCAATCTATAATTCATCACATCCTACTCTCTCTCTCTCTCTCTCTCTCTCTCTCTCCTCTGGGTCGCCTATGAATACAAATCCCTGGTAGCGTTGCATCTGTATATACCATCCCTCCCTCCTTTACGTCAGTACCTCATTTTCCTTATAGGCCTCTCTCTCTCTCTCTCTCTCTCTCTCTCTCTCTCTGAATTAACAGTGTCTTGCTTTGCACTTGTGTGTGTTTTCTTATGCAGCAAAACTTCGTTTCTGTAAGGTATTTTTTCTTCTCATAAAACAACTAACTCGAATCAAAAGGCTACCTTTACGGGATTATGGCGTCTGGCTATAGATAGACAGAACTCTTGCTTCGTCATGCTTGTCCTTCTCTGTCCTTAGTTTTGTTATTTTTGTTTTTGTTTTTCTTCCCTTCTCTATATTGTTTCTTTTCCCATTATTCTGCCTCCGCCCACCTATGGTGGAGGAGACATTAAGTGATTGGTCTGTCCGTCCGTGCTTGAGTCCGTGCGTGCATGAGTTCGAACGTCCATAACACCATTGTGGGGGGGATATCGCCTGAACCCATCACCAGATTTTCACCAAACTTTTATCAGTAATGCATTATGAGGAGATAATGAATTGATTAGGTCTGCTAAATCAAGGGGTCAAAGGTCAAGGTCGTATGGGGTCAACTTAGTTTATCCTTGTGGGCGCGATATTTTCTGAACCCATCGACGGATTTAGACCAAAGCTTTGTCGGTGATACAGTATGAAGGGATGGTAAACTGATTAGGTCAGCAAGGTCAAGGGGTTAAAAACAAGGCAATTTGGGTGTGGGGATGATATATCTTGAACCTCTCAACGGATTTCGACCAAACTTTTGTCAGTGATAGAATACAAAGGGACAATGAACTGATTAGGTCGGCAACGTCAAGGTCAAATGGATGCGGGCGCCATGTCTCCTGAACCCCTAGACGGATTTTGACTAAACATTTGTCAGTGATACAGTATGAAGGGACGATGAAGTAATTGGGTCAGCAAGGTCAAGGGGTCAAAGGCCAATGTCATTTGGGTTGGTTTATTTTATTTTTAGTCTCATTTCAACCCACGGTGAACCCTGTCATGAAGGTTGTATGGCGAGTCCGTAGACCTTGGGTGAAGGCATGCCGTGCGACGCTTTGTGTCAACAGCTCGGGACCCGAATTCTCGGCATTTCATTATTTCAACACTTCTTTATGAAGTATCCCCTCATACTTCATCATTGTTCTCCTTTTCTCTTTTGTTCTATTTCTCGATTTCTACTTCTCTCGCTTTTATAATAATAATAATAATAATAATAATAATAATAATAATAATATTCATCATCATCATCATCATCATCATCATCATCATCCGGACCTCCTTTCCAACCCAAAGGCAGGGTGAGGAGTAGCAATGTCCAGACAGCCTAAGTTTGCCCAATCCAATGGGCCACGCTTCCATTCACTCATCATTCAAGCCCCCGGAATCCTGACTCTATAGGATGCGCCAAAAAACATTCACCACGTTCTGTAGCTTCACATAGTCTTATCCAATAGAATCAATTCAGACTCTGTAAAGTTAAAAAGGGTGTCAAAATCCCTGATCATGCACTTCTCCTCACAACATTCATCCAGCCAGCTCGATCTCCTGTCAGTTCCTAGCCTCACCGACTTCCAAACCTCTCTTCCTCACACATACATCCACCATATCTCTCCACCTTCTCCTTGGCCTACCTCGTCTCCTCCCTCCTTCGAATTCGCTCAGATATACCTTTTTCACCACTCTGCTGTTTTCCATTCTCTCCACATGACCATACCATCTCAGTACACTAATGATAATAATAATAATTATTATTATTATTATTATTATTGTTGTTGTTGTTGTTGTTGTTGTTGTTGTTGATGATGTTTTTATTATTATTACTATTATTATTATTATTATTATTATTATTACTCTTATTATTAGTAGTAGTACTGTTATTATTACTACTACTACTACTACTACTATTATTGCTACTACTTTTAATTCTCGTACACTTTTTCTTTCATTTGTGCTCTTCTGTATCCAATACCTCTCATTTTTTCCGTGTTGTGTCTCTCTAGTGTATTGCTTTTCCTCTTTTATATTTGACTTTCTTTCCAGTTATTTTTTCCTCTCAGTATGTTGTGTTTCTGTCAACTTTTTTCCTGTTCTATATTTTCATCTGTGTTGTGACTCTCATACTTTTTACTGATTTTCTTTTTATTCTGTTCGACTGTGTTTTCGCCACGATTTTTGCCTAATTTAAACAATTTATCTGCTTGCTTTTATTTTTTGTTGGCTAACAGAAAATGGCTTTGATCTTAAAGTGTTTTCTCCATTTTTTTCCCCTACTTTTCTGTGTTTCTCTACAGCATCTCGTATTTTTGTACTCACATGGTTAGTAGAAATCTTGGGTCACAAAAGAAGTTGCGTCAACGCAACAAAGTTTGAATTCAAGAGGTGACGGGAGGTTTGTCTGTCACAAAAGTGAAATTCTTAAATTTAACTCTTGTTAATGTGCAATGTTAACTACTTTTCATTATATATATATATATATATATATATATATATATATATATATATATATATATATATATATATATAGCGCGATGCCCTAAGCCCGCAAAGGGTGGCCGCAGACAAAACGCCTCCAAGTCACTCTGTCACCCACCATTCGACTACCCTCCCCCAACTCACCCCCACTCCCTCCTCTACCTCTCAACTCCATCCCTCCACCTCATCCTCGGTCTACCCCTCCCTCTCCCTCCCTCCACCTCACCTACATACACCCTCTTAGTCAGTCTTTCATTCTCCATTCTCTCCACAGGTCCAAACCACCTCCGTGTATTTCTCCTAATCTTCTCAACCACATCCACATCTATCCCACAATGTTCCTTCACTTCTTCATTCGTCAACCTGTCCCTCCATGTCACTCCACATGCTCCTCTCAAGTAACTCATTTCCACTGCTCTCACTCTTGACTTGTTCCCCTCTTGCAAGGTCCACGCCTCGCTTCCATACGTCAGGGTAGGGATCACAATACTATCATGCAGTGACTTCTTAACTTCCATACTCACCTCCCTATTTCTCATCACTGCTTTCAGTGTACCAACAACCTTCCTTCCCTGCTGTACCCTTTCACGTACTTCATCCCCCAAAGTTCCATCCTTACTCATCACACTACCCACGTACTGGAATGCACTCACATTCTCCATATCCTCACCATCCAACCTCACTGCACACTCTGTGACTTCATTCCTCTCAAACACCATAACTTTACTTTTGTTTACATTAACTTTCAGCTTCCTCCTCCTACACACTGTCCCAAATTCATTCACCAAACCTGGCAACTCCCATTCATCTTCACTCAACAATACTGTATCATCAGCAAACAGCAACACCGGAAGCTTCCAAATCTCACCCTCATTCATTAGGGCCAGCCCCACATCCACTGCGCACCTTGGCGTTGCTTTTAGTATACTTTCAAAGAATCTTTCTCCTTCTCTTTCACTTTTAAATGTGTAAATCGTCTACTTTTCACCTCATTGCCTACTTCCTCTTATCCATTATAAGTAACGGATGGCTTGTTGCTGTGCCTTTCTCCTCCCTGTATTTTTGTTCAAAACAGTTGTATCCATTTCATTCTACCATATATGTTTTTCTCTTTGAAAAATGAAGGTAAATCTTTTACTGCACTCTTTCTCCCTTGCTGTCCCTCTTTTTACGCCTCTATCTCTCCCGTCATTTTGTTTCAAAATAATTTTAATAAAAACTAACAAATTCTCGCAGTGTTTATGATCCGTGATTCTCGCTACAATTTCACCCATCATTGTTCTTTTTTCTTAACCTTTTTTTTTTTCAGTTACAAAGATTAATAATCTCTTAATATTTCCTATCTTTTTCTTCCATGTTTTCCCAAACAACTGATAAATTTTGACATTTATATATTTCCTTTTTATACTGGCTAATATATTCTCGTTCTTTTATGAAGCGTGTTTTTCCCCTATCTATTAGTACTTCTATCCTCTCCTCTTCTTGTCTACGTTCCTCCTCTTCCTCTTCCTCCTATTTCTTCTTTCTATTTCTGTTCCTCCTTCTCTTCCTCCTTCTCCGCCTCCTCCTCCTCCTCCTCCTATTTCTTCTTTCTATTTCTGTTCCTCCTCCTCCTCCTCCTCCTCCTCCTTTCTATCTCTGTTCCTCCTGCTCCTCCTCCTCCTCTAGTAACTGTAGCTTAGTCTCTCATTTACTCATTTTCCTGTTTTGTCTTATCATCCGCCATTTCTCTCGCTCTCTCTCTCTCTCTCTCTCTCTCTCTCTCTCTCTCTCTCTCTGTATATATATATATATATATATATATATATATATATATATATATATACAGAGAGAGAGAGAGAGTTACTACTTGGTTCTTTACTCGTTCCCCTGACTTTCCTTTCTTCCTCTCTTCTGAAATATTCGCTCACTCATTCCCTCTCCCCTCCCGATCCCACTACCAATTTTTACCCCTTCACTACGTTTCCTCCATTTTTCATCTTGTTCATCTTAGCACTAAGATTTCGAATTGGAGTTAGATAGAGCCTGCATTAAGCTATTCACAGTAAGAGATTGACCTTGTGTTCAGGAACACTGTTCAGTGGTTGGCTGCTCAACGTTATTAATTGATGCAATTGTTGTGAAAGGTGAAGGTCAGCATTCAAGGTGGCCTATGGAGGTTTCGTTCCACGTCTTCCTTGGTGAATTATTTGGCGTGGTACACCTTTCCACTTTATTATATGCATTATATGCACGATGATGTTCAGGGCTAATGTGCAAAATAAACTGCTCAGTAATAGTTTGTTTGTTTTTTTCATATAATGTTCGCATGTATTGGTCTATATGGCGTGAATATTATTTCAAAATATACTCAAGAAATAAAAGAATCAGAAGTGTTAAAGAAATGGACGCAGAGGAGAAAGAAATGGGTTAAGTGAACTGGAAATGAGGTGGGGTTAGCGACGTGTAATGGGTATATACTCTGTGAAAGTAGATATTGTGGAGTTATAGATCTGAGTGCAATGAAGACTTATTTCAGAGTTTTTTTAAACATTAGGATGGACAACAAAAGTTTCGTTCCTCTCATCTGCCTGGTCATGCGACACAATTAAAAATCTTCAGAAGAGAGCAAGGAAAACTCAGTAAAAGACATAACCAAATATTAGGATTTAATTTCATGGCCCCAAATCCCTTTCATTTTCCATTTCCATTCTGGTCCGTTTCGCACTTTTACTCTTCTTTTTTCCACTACTTTCTCTTTTCTTACCCTTCCTCTATCCCTCTTATCTGTCCCTCACGCCACCTCCGTATTTCACTTTATCTGTCTCCATTTCGTTCGGTCTTATTCCTCCTCTTTCCCATCCAAACTTCCCTCTCCACTCATATACCCTCTCCCTCTCCTCCCTTCTCCCAATCTTTTCTTTCCCTCCTCGCTCTTCATCCCTTACCTTGTTCACTGCGTGTCATCCGTCTGTTATACCACTTCGAAAATCCATCCTACGCCTACTCCCTCTCATCCCTTTCCTCCCACTCTCTCTTTTCCCTCAGCTTCTGCACCCTGTCAAGCCTTTCCTATCCTACTCCTTTTTATCCCTCTCTCTCGTCACTTACCTACCTTCCCCATCCCGCCATCCTTTCCTCACTCCCCACTTGTTATCCCCTCTGGCTCCCGCTGACAATCTCGCATCTCCCCTCCCCCCCCTCCCGTCGCAGTGGCGGGTTGGAAGGGAATGGTTGAGCAGGGCAATAGGGTTTAATTGCCGCCTTGAAAGGTATTGAAAAGATAATGCAATACCTTTCATAGACAGCTGGGACCGGTTTTATGGACGGAGTGCCTTGTATAGTTGGGATGGGACTCATCTTAGTAGGCAGGGAGTTACTGTTTTAGCTGGAATGATAGATAGGGAGTTGGAGGGATTTTTTCGAGATTGAGAAGTAGGCGTATAGGAAGATGCAGCAACTACAGTCAGAAATCATTATTACCATGTTTGGATAGATGCATCGATACTTGCAAAATTAAGAACAAAAGTTCAACCAATAGTGTAGATACATCCACTCAGGCACCTCAAATTGAGCAGGAGATGATAGATGATAGAACAAGCGATGATAGAAGGGCGATAAGCGATAGTACAAAAAATTGTTATATTAGTAAAGTAAAGAGTTTCCCAGTTAGTAATAAAATAAATAACAGCAAATGCCAAGGTACAGGCATAACTACTCGTAATAATCTGAAAGTGTACTACACAAACAGCCGGAGTTTACGTAATAAAATGGATGAACTGAGGGCTTTAATTTGTACAGAGAAAATAGACATTGCCGTTATTAGTGAAACTTGGATGAATACAGACACTCGAGAATTTTTAGCAGAATATCAGATAAAAGGCTATAATATTTTTGTGTCAAACCGTCAGGGAAGAAAGGGGGGAGGGGTAGCTATTTATGTAAAGGATTCATTAATCTGTTATAATAAAGAAGACATTAAAGTAAATAGGGACACAGAAAGTGTCTGGGTTGAAATTAGTAAGAATAGGGAGAAATTAGTCTTAGGAGCAATTTACAGATCTCCTAAATTAAGTAGAGCTGATAGTAAATACCTTTGGGAGGAAATGAGGAAAGCATCACAGTCCAGCTTAGTAATAATTGTAGGGGACCTTAATCTGCCAAGGATAGATTGGAGAAATCAGACAGGAGATGCAGAGTCAGAGGAATTTCTAGAGGTAGTACAGGATAATTTCCTTTATCAATATATCAGGGAGCCCACCAGAGGTAATAATATACTAGATTTGGTTTTAGCTAATAAAGAAAATATCATTAGCGATATAGAGGTTCGTGGACGACTTGGTAATAGCGATCATGAAGAAATTAAGTTCAAATTTATTTGGGATGTCTTCCACTGAAAATACCTCCACCGTTCCTAATTTTCGTCTAGGAGATTTCGATGGCTTAAGAGCTTATTTTCGAACGGTATTCCACAGGGAGATTAGCTATTGGAGGGAATGCCAGGTCAGTGTGGAATCCCAGGTCATAGGTCAGGCGCAGGAAACACCTGGGGAAGTCCGTCAGGTGTCTGTGAGGGAGGAGGTGGTAGATAGGAATGTAGTCCAGGTGACGGAAATTAACTCAGCTCCAGTACCAAGCAGACGTTCAACCAGTGAGAAGTATAACGAGTTAATAAATATAATACACGGAGGCCAAGATATATATATTCCTTCAAAACCGTTTAGAACTAATAATTCAGAACCTAGATGGTTAAACAACAGATTAAAATCTCTCATAGGCCAAAGGAAAGGAATATATAGAAAAATAAAATGTGGAGAGGAACACTTACGTAACCGGTACACAATTTTAAATAGAGAAGTAAAGAGGGAGATAAGAAAAGCAAAGAGAAGTTATGAAATTAAGGTTGCCAGTGAATCAAAAGAAAACCCCAAGGGTTTTTATCAAATGTACCGAACGAAAAATAAAGATAGGATAGGACCACTCAGAACAGAATCAGGTGACATTACCAGTGAAGATAAAGAAATGTGCTCCATCCTAAATAATTATTTCATATCAGTATTCACCAAGGAAAATCTAAGCCTGGTCCCTCAAGCAGGAAATATTTACCATGAGAATACGGAAAATATTCTTAGTAAAATAACCATTAGTAAGGAGGACGTATTGAAAGAAATTAATAAGTTAAAACCTCAAAAATCGCCTGGTCCGGACGATATATATGCAAAAATTATAAAAGAAACCAAAGAAGAATTATGTCAGCCACTTTTAACGTTATTTAATGACTCTTTAAGTTCAGGAGAAGTTCCAGAGGCGTGGAAAACCGCAAACGTAGTGCCCATCTTTAAAAAGGGTGATAAATCAGCTGCGTCGAATTATCGTCCGATAAGTCTAACGTCAATAGTAGGAAAAATGTTAGAGTCAATTTTGGCAAATAAGATTAGAGAACACTTAGAAAGATTTAATCTTATAAACGAAAGTCAGCACGGATTCAGGCAAAGACGATCCTGCCTCACAAATTTGTTGTCATTCTACTCGGAGGTCTATGAGGCAGTAGATAGTGATAAAGCTTACGATGTTATTTATCTGGACTTTAGTAAAGCTTTTGATAGGGTCCCACACGAAAGGTTAGTTAGAAAGGTTCGAGCACACGGTATAGACGGCGATATCTTAAAATGGATAGAATCCTGGCTGAAAGGACGAAAGCAGAGAGTATTAATAAATGGAACTAAGTCGGACTGGGGATTAGTAACTAGCGGTGTACCACAGGGTTCAGTACTCGGTCCCTTATTATTTGTCATATATATAAATGATCTAGACTTAGGAGTCAATAGCAGCATCAGCAAATTTGCCGACGATACAAAAATAGGGCGTATCATTAACTCGACTGACGATTGCCATAACTTACAGAAAGACCTCGATACATTGTCCAAATGGTCTAAAACTTGGCAAATGGACTTTAACGTTGAAAAATGTAAAGTACTTAACGTAGGCAAGACCATTGGAGACACTAAATACAGCTTAGATAACAAAGAAATTAGCAAATCGGAATGCGAGAGAGATCTAGGAGTTATGATTAGTAACGACCTTAAACCAAGGCAACAGTGCATTAATGCGAGAAATAAAGCAAATAGGGTCCTAGGATTTATTTCGAGAAGCGTGAGCAATAGATCATCTAAAGTAATACTAAAACTTTATCTAGCATTAGTAAGGCCACATTTAGACTACGCAGTACAATTTTGGTGTCCTTACTATAGAATGGATATTAATTCGTTAGAAAATGTACAGAGAAGAATGACTAAAATGATACATGACGTCCGGAACCTGTCATATGAAGACAGACTGAAAAGATTAAGTCTGCATTCGCTAGAGAGGCGTAGAGTAAGGGGAGACTTAATTGAGGTGTTTAAATGGATGAATGGTATAAATAAGGGAGATATTAGCAAGGTACTTAAAGTGAGCATACAGGATAGAACTAGAAATAATGGTTTCAAACTAGAAAAATTCCGTTTCAGTAAGGAAATCGGTAGAAATTGGTTTGGTAATAGAGTAGTAGACGAATGGAATAAGCTACCTAGTAAAGTAGTTGCTGCCTCTTCCATTGAGAGTTTCAAGCATAGGCTAGATAAGCATATGACAAATAAGGGGTGGATATAGAATAAAGAAAATCTTATAACCAATACTAATTCAAAAAAATTTTCTCTTCAGGTTACACTATGATAGTCTCTATTCTTCTTTCACACTTTCCTGTAAAATGTCCACGCCAGTTTTTCTATACGGCGTGGTGTTCTTTCTGACTTTTTCCTGCCGGCTTCGGCTGGAGGGTTTGGAGGGCGGGGGAGAGCCTTCTTCTTTGCTATCCTTATCTCATTCTAGTAGTTCAGTTACTCTTCTAGGAGCTGCCTAGCATGGGCCAACCGGCCTACTGCAGTTATCCTCTCTTCTTATGTTCTTATGTTCTAACCCTATCCCACTCCCTCTCAGCCCTCATTTTACTTCATTCTCCCCTTTCCCTCTCGTCCTTCCTTTTCTTCCTTCTTCTCTCTCTTCCCTTTTATTCATGTCCTTCCCTCCCTCCTCGCATTCTCCCTCATCCTTCATCTTCCTTTCATCTATTCCATTCGCTCATTGTCTACACTCTCCACTCTTTCTCATCCCTCCTGCTCTCCATTTCCGCTCCCCGCTCCTTCTCATCCCTTCCCTTCCAACCGTCTTCCCACTCCCTCTCATCTCTTTCCTTCCGATTCCCTCTCACTCCTTCCCTTCCCAGCCTCTCTGAAATCCTTCTCATACTTCCCTCTCTTCCTTCTCCTCATTGTCTCTCATCCCTCCTTTTTCTCAGCATATTCCTCTTATCCCTTCCCTTGCTTCCCTCTCCTCAACCCATCTCATCCCTTTCCTTTCCTACTGTACAGCAACCCTTCTCATCCCTCCCGTTCCCTACGTCTCCCCATTTCCTCTTATCCCTCCCTTTGTTTCCTCCTCTCCTCACTGTCTCTCATCCTTCCTTCCCGTCCCTTCCCCAATTTACCCCATCCTCCACTCGTTGACAATGTACACTACGTAGGAGAAAAAGGTAGGTCAGAATCACCTTACAGATTAGAAAATTTCACGGGTGTGGTGAAAGGGAGATGAAGGATTCATGAAATGGAAGGAAGGAAGGAAGGAAGGAAGGAAAGTTGGTAGGTAGGCTGGTATGTAGGAAGGAAGGAAGGAAGAGTATGAAGGAAAAAAAGGGTGATAAGAAGGTAGGTAGATAGCCTATGAATGTGGTTATACATGCACAGTACACTATACAAAAAGCTATTTCGGTATGTATGAATTCACTGGACATGGAGAAGTATGAGAACATTTAGGTTGTGACAACCAATCTATAAGTCAGCATAGGTTTCTCTTTTACAAAGAGAAAGATCCAAATGATAAAAGCCTATAAATATATATATATATATATATATATATATATATATATATATATATATATATATATATATATATATATATATATATATACACCCTTTCTAGAGAAAACTGAATAAATACCAGCCAAAACCAAGATTCCTTCGCGTCGAGACGCATGGACTCATCTTATAAAAGAACAGAGTTGTTTGTTTGTTTGTTTGTTTGTTTTTTCTTCAATCACGCCCAAACCAAGGACTAGAGACCCCCAGACCCATATATATTCTGAATCAGGGTGACCCAAGGATAGTTTTAGGGGGGTAAAAATTCAGATCTGGGTCATTTGAGGTCACAGGAAGAGTGTTCGCCTTTTTGGCCTGGGCAACGTCGGGTACCCTTGCAGCCCAATTTTTGGCATGGAGACTCACATGACCTCCGGTTCGGACATAGGCTATGTGAGGTTGACTTCCGAAGTCATTTGAGGTCACTGGTTGGAGGTCATTTGGGGTCACCGATACTAGTGAACAAGTGCCCACAAATACTATGTGTTAGTTGGCGAAAGCCGAAATATAAAGTTCCTGGGCCTCTTATAATCCCTTTTCAAAAGCAAAAGAGGTACATGGTCTTTCTGGAGTAAGAAGAAATACTGACCTAGAACAAATTGGATTAGAGTGTTCATCTTTTTGGCCCGGCAACGCCAGGTACCCCTGCTAGTTCAATGTAAAAGGCTGGAGGTCCCAGGCAGAGGAAAATACGAAATGAGAAAAACAGTTCTAGAGCTGACCAGTCGTTAATATGAAAGACAATGGCCATTTCTTGCATTAGAGGTGGTGGTCAAAAAAGGGGTGAGAGTGTGATGCTATATGGGTACACCGTTCTTCGTCAATCGGGAGGGATGCATTCTAACACTATAGAAAAGCAGTGATCGGTAAAAAGCGCTAGCACAGAGAGAGAGAGAGAGAGAGAGAGAGAGAGAGAGACAGACAGACAGACAGACACAGAGATGCAACATTGCAGCTAAGAATAAGAAAGACGAGTAGGTAAGAGGAGGGAAGATGAGTGATGAAATGAATTTGATCCCGCGCAGGTTAGAATATATGTGAATGCCCTAACATGGAACTGTACTCCACACAAGAGAGAATAAGGTCGCTATCCAAAGTCCGCACACGCAATCTCCGGGAAGAGGATTTTGCCACAGAAATAATGTGATCTTCCCATGACAGACTTCGAGGGAAGGAAACGCTTAAGGTATTGAGAGATGATGATGAATTGAGTTCTGTGTCACTGAAATTTAAATATTATTCGTCTGGCCGGTTGAAATGTGGAGGAATTTGATTATTTTACTTATCTATCTGTCAGTCTATCGATCCATCTATCACTCACTCATCCACACAGTCACTCACTCAGTCAATCAGTCAACCTATCTATCTATCTATCTATCTATCCTTCTCTCTTTTTACCTGTCTATGTTTATGTGTACATGTATATCTCTGAGTGAATCTACATTACTTACCTATATCTGTTTATATGTCCATCTAATTAGTCCATATAGATATGTATGTATGTTATTACGTATGTATGCAAGTAGTGTGTGTATGCATGTACTGTACTCGTATGTATGTACTGTATGTATTTCTGTATGTATGCATCTGTGTGTATGTATATATGTATGTATGTATATACGTACAAGTATTCATACTGTCTTTCTGTTTTGGTCTGTGTTTACCCTTATTCTGCTACCCGTTTGTATCCATCTTTTCTCCGTCTATCATATCTGTCTCTCTGCTGTCTGTATACATGTGTGTATATATGAAGTCTGTGCAAATATGTAGGCATAAACATTTGGTAATTCATTCATCCGTGAAAGAAAATGCGATAAGGCAGAGAAAATAGAACAAATTATTCGAAAAACATGTGAAAAGATTATTCGAAAAATGTAAGCCTACTTAAAGGAAAAACGTGTATAGAGAAATTTGTACATTGAGGAACATAGAAGGAGTGGACGTATGTTCGTCCTGGGCAACGAATGGGAGTTGGACATGGACCTCACAAGTTCCTCCCTGGGCCCATGCAGTCACAATAAAGGATGACCTGATGTACCTATTTCATCTCCTCTCTTCTTCACAATCTTGCCCAAGGCACCTTTTTTCCACCCTTCCCTTTTTGCCAGTACTTTATATTGTGAGGTGAAAAGCCCTCGAGATCTAAAAATCTTAACTCACGGTGTAGGGGACACACTGGCTCCAGCAATTTTTGTGGCTGGCGTGAAAACGAGTCCTACAACTGCTTAGTGAGAAAAACATCCTCATCGCTGACATCAGTCTATTCATGTGACTATGCTATCATACAATGTCTTCTTTCATCAAAAAATCCTTGACCTACAAACTGAATCAGGCTATGAAGTCCAAACTCCTCCTGGCTTGCAATGCCGCAAATCAGTCATAATGAACAATATCAAGGAACTGGATGAACATAACAGAGAACATACTGAAGAAAGAAATTTAGAGGTCCCAGACCTGGGCAGAGGTCACTGATATGACTCGTTTCCCCAAGTGAAATGCATTCAAAACCCACTTCACCACCACTGAAATGGCAAACAGACCCGGCTAAGGAGGTATGAAAGTCTGCTACATAAGCATTCCATCACATCAGCTAAAGCATGAGCAATACATACTTCCAGCAGCATACTTCCAGTGCTATGAAGCAGAAAAGCACCCTACCAGCGCCTGCGAAAGACCAGTTTACTGCAAGATCTGCTCAGTCTATGGTGAGGAGAGACACATATGGCGAGACTGTCATCCGGAACAACCTCTCACTGTATACTATGCGGCGGTCAGCACTCTTGAGTGGCTATGAAGTGCCACTAAGGAGGCAGAGAATAAGGCAAAACGTGTTAACATGAACACAAGCAAAGTGCGCCTGAACATGACGCACTCAGCAAGTGGTCAATAACAGCTAGAACACAACCTTCGTCGACCCACAGGAGACACAAATTCGGGCAGCAACGTTGACAGCATGTAAACTGCTTAATGGCAGACGTACGAGTTAGCCAGGATCTCTTGTATCTACCCTCTCTATTCTCTGGCAATAACATTACATTCCCGCCCAGGCAGCCGAAGACACAGACACAGACTCAGCATTCAAGTTCCTCATAAACACAATGGTTTCTCTCCTTATTCACCCTGTTAGAAATATATCCATATACAAAGAAACAAAAAAGCTACGACTGAGAGTGAAAGTGAACTCAGCAGCAGCACTCCTACGGCTCAGGCCACAGGAGAAAATGAATCTCGTAGATAAAATGCAGCCATCAAATGTTGAACGAAAGAAAAAATGCTCCAGCCTCGCCCAAGTACTATACCTCTGGTGCTATAAGCATGATAAACGCTACCAGCCAACACAAGCAGAGTAAATAGGATAATATTAAGGCTACTAAAATAACAGGAGCAAAATCCTAGAAGACATTTGCGGTCCGTAAATATACTTAAGGTGACAAAACATGATTTTCACGTTGGAAAAATAGACCTTTTTATCTCATACACAGATTATAAACATGAGCTGCCTCATATTCGATTACCTCACAGACACGGCCTGTCCAATGACCAGATCTTAAAAAACTGAGTAAGATACACGACGATTTCGATTACTCAGACACACTCTCAGTCATGGTCATGACGTCACTGGGACCTATTAACCTTGGCACCTCATACATAACGCCAAGGGAGAGAAAAATGATTATGTCAAACGTTCATAAGATCAAAATTTCTGACCATTGTACATTACTGGCGACCTTAATGCAAGGCACAAAAGCCTAGGATACCCGACAGCAAAAAATACCGGGAAAAAGCTATGGAATTAATACAGCAGTATAGAGTGGAGCATATAGGGCCTTTCTTCCCAACTTTTATTGGACACATGGCAGTTACCACCCTAAATATTATTCTTACAAACGGAAAAGCCCACCACAGCATTCACATAGCACAGGATCCACTCACCAGTAGTGACTGTTTACAATTACCCTTACGATATCTACAGCGCCAATTGACGTCCTTAAATCACATTTTAATACCAAAAAAGCAGACTGGGAAATATATAAACAAATAAGTAATTTTGACCTACAAAACCTTGGCACAGTAGGCAAAGAAACAAAGGAAATAGATAATGCTTTTGATGCCTGGCATAAGGCATTAAAAAATAAAACTCAAACCCAAGCTGTTCCCATTTCCTCCCATAATACACTGTCATGCCTTCCACCTGAAACCACGATAACAGGCACCAAACATAGGTTCACCAACATCTAACACATGCCCGTACACACGGATGGACATTTGAACTCAGCCTGGACTGCCAGCAATTGCAACAATCACTTCTTCAGAAAAAAGAAAATAATGGACGACAAACACTAGCAAAACACTATCAAGAAAGTAGCAGACAAGAAAAAAATCCAAAGTCCTTCTGGCAGGCCATTAAGCGCGTACAGGGTACTTCCAGAAGGGAAGTAGACCAAATGGATTTGTTTTTCATCCAGATAGATAACACACAAATTAGTATCCCTCAACCAAAAGGACGTAAATACCTCCTAAACATATACAATGCAATGTTAAACAATGGATACTTCCCTACAAAATTTAAAGAGGCATCTATAAAAATGATCATTAAAGCAGGAAAAACCAACACCTGAAAAAAAAAAAAAAAAAAAGCATATCTCCTAGCTATATATAAGTCCAAGAGAAATTATCTGAGAGAATAATTAATATTGGGCTCCGATGGCAGGTAGAGGGTGATAACTTGTACAACCCCAACTGATATGGCTTTAGGCAAAACAGAAGTACAACATCGGCAATAATTATATGCTCAGAAATAACTGCACTATTAAAAGGCCGCAGTGTAAACTGTACCATGATACTATGGGATATAAGTAAGACCTTCAGTAAAGTTTGGTTGCTGGGACTGCAATATAAATTACCACAATTAAATGTGACTGAAATAACACAGAAGCCGTTATGCAATCCTAGAAAACCGCATAGTCGAAGTAGTAATAAACAACATACTTTACCACTTTCCAGTGGGGTGCCTCAAAGGTCGGTCTTGCGTAAGCCCAACCTTACTTATTACAAACACACTCACCAACCCACAGTTCTTCGGCATCTGCTAGGTCGATGACGCTACCCAAATAGTAATATCAATTGGTACATTAGCCGAACACGACCATATTGTTCAAAGAAAGGCGATCAAAATGAACATTTCTGAAAAGAACTGGAAATAGAGATAGATAGATTCACACTGGTAGCTCTCAGCGATACTAACATCAAAGGAAATATTGTAAAATATCAAATCAGTTGCAAAATTTTGGGTCACACACTATCATCCCATGGCATGATCAACGACAATGTAAACAAACGAATATCTCAGGGAAAAACAACACTCGCATGCTTATACAGATAACAAAGCTTGCCTGAGAAAATTAAATTAAACTCGAGGTCAGTGATGACGCGAATTATGATCACATATAGAGCTCGGGAGAGCTACAAACATGGAACACTCATGGTTCCCTCGAAGCTTCAGAAATCTGAGAGCACATCCACTAAAACATGATTATTCCCTTAATCACCAGGACTAGAATTATTACATTAATACCAGGCATGTACGGGATTCCGGACAAACTTTGTGGGTTAAAAAATATATATAGAAATGGCACAAAATTTATTCCTATATTTCTTACATGAAATACATGCATTTCTAAGGTAAATTATCTATTACTTACATTTCGAAATGAAACTAGCATAGAAGAGGGAAAAAATGGAAAAAGTTGTCAAAAATGGGAGAAAAAAATGACTTTTATCTTCTAAGGATCGCAGCCAGCCTCAGTCTTGAGGTATGCCGCCGAAACTTGGCACACGTGGAGTCCACACACCCACCTGATGCTCCAGTTCTCTGCACGGGTTGCTGTTTGCAATGTTGCAAAATGAAGGGTATGTTTCCACTCACCAGGTATGTCCGGGATTCCGGAAAATAGGGCTCTAGTCTATGGTAGAGACAGAAGCCACACGATTGCACCTCACCCGGCAACAGCACATTTCAAACTGAGATGTCATGGGCAGCCAGCATCATAGACCTAACACCGTCTTGTCCACGAGGCAAACTAGGCCTCTTGTCGGAATCTCGGACAAGCCTGGTGATTACGGGAGTGTAGAAGTCCTTAGCTTAGCTTAGAAACTCTTTCCTAAACACAAACAAGAAAATACAGCCCCCCCCCCCTATTATGTCAGAGGGGAGAAATAAGGCGACAGAAATCATTTAACCCAAGTACTAACACCCAAGCTTCTAGCAACGCAGGAAGATATTAAGATTGGTAGTCAGGTCGGACTGACGATGCTGGTCTAGAATGCGAGCTGTTTGCGGAATCGTTTAATCTCACCCAGTTGGTAAAGCAACCAACCAGAATACCTCATAATCCTGACCATAATGCCCATCTCTTGGATTTATTCTTGACAAATAATCCAGATCAATACAAGATAGAGGTACTGTCACCACTTGGATCCTCTGACCACAATCTCATCAAAGCCTCATTAGTTAACCCTCCTACACCTCCCCATTCCGACCCTGTCAGGGTGACCCGATGGCACTTTGACAGGGCAGACTGGGATGGATTTAGAAATTATCTTGCTGATGTTCCATGGCAGTCTTTCTTCTCTAGTGATCCCAATACTACCCAGTCCCACATTTGCGACTTAATACTAGCTGGTATGGATTTATTCATACCAAGTCAACAGTTCACTAAAAGATCAAACTCTCCAAAATGGTTTGATGGCAATTGTGCCAGAGCAACAGCCCAAAAGTCATTAGCATATAACTCTTACTTAAAATCAAAAACATCTGAATCACTCTCCCAATTTAAAATTGCTAGAAATCATGCAAAAGCTGTATTAAATCTATCTAAATCAAACTTTCTTCAAAAGTAAGCATCAAAACTACTTAACAACCCTAATGACAATAGAATATTCTGGTCAACTCTTAATTCTTTCAATAATAACTTTAACAAGTCATCTTCCATTCCCCCACTATAATCTTCAGATGGCAATATTACAAATGACCCACGTGGGAAAGCAGATATCTTTGCTAGTACCTTTGCAAGAAACTCTACCATAGATGATACCAGCCAGAATGTCTCAGTACTGGAACTTGATTCTCTCGAAATTGCCCCACTTAAAATACAGACAAGATTCGTATAATCCATCCTAGACAATTTACCTACCAACAAAGCTCCAGGCCCAGATGGAATTCCTCCAATTGTTTTGAAAAAGTGTTCCCCTGAACTTGCCTCTGTCCTAGCCAAACTATTCAGACTATGCATACGTACTTCTTTATTCCCAAATTCATGGAAAGAAGCCAATATTCACCCAGTTCCGAAGAAAGGAAGTTCGTCTGACCCCTCCAATTACAGACCAATAGCTGTCACATCTTCTCTTGGTAAGGTATTTGAAACTTTAATTAATAAGCATATTGTTAAACATCTTGAATCCAACAACTTAATTAGTGATAGACAATACGGTTTTCGCCACGAAAGATCCACCATTGACATACTCAATCTCTTAACTCATACCATCCATCAATCAATTGATCTTTTTGGAGAAACTCATGCAGTAGCTCTTGATATCTCTAAAGCTTTCGACAGAGTATGGCACCGTTCCCTGCTGTCCAAACTTCCTTGCTATGGACTAACGTCTTTTGTTCCTTTGATTTCTTCTTATCTTAGTGACAGGAAAATAAGAGTAAAAGTAGATGATGTATATTCGAATTTCCACTCAATTAACACCGGCGTGCCGCAGGGATCAGTTCTGGCGCCAACCCTATTTCTGGTTCATATTAATGATCTCTTATCTGTCACTCACAATCTTGTTCACTCATATGCAGATGACTCAACACTACATAGTTCATTCACACTCAGACATCCATTTACAAAGTCTAATATCTCTACCTCTCAACTCAGTACAGCCATCTCCATAAATCAAGATCTATCTACAATCAGTGAATGGGGACAAAACAACCTTGTCTCTTTTAATGCTAGTAAAACTAAATATATACAGTTTACTAATAGACAGATATTGCCAGATTCGTACATTACCTTCAGTGCTACTAATATTCCCATCTCCAAAAGTATTGAAATTCTTGGTGTCTCACTTAACAGTGCCCTCAGCTGGACCTCTCATGTCAGATCACTTGCTAAGTCCGTAACTTCTTCGCCGATGAGCAGTTAGCTATAATTTATAAGAGTCATGTGCGCTCTCAGCTTGAATATTGCTCACCCTTGTGGAATGGTTGTGGAGAGGTTGCATTGAGACAACTGGACAAAATTCAGAATAAAGCTCTTAGAATCATTAACAACCCTGCCATTACATATAAACTACCTCCCCTGCAAGTAAGAAGGAATGTTGCCTCCCTTGCATTATTTTACAGATATTTTTTTGGCAAGTGCTCAGACGAGGTTGCGTCCATGGTGCCGCCTCTCCATGCCTTCCCTCGTGCTACACGGGCATCTGGTAGCGCTCATGACTGGAATGTCACTCAACCATATTGCAGAACTTCTGCCTATCAGAATTCTTTCATTCCCCGAACTGCATCTCTCTGGAACTCGCTTCCCCAGAGTTGTTTTCCTCCAAATTTCAACCCACAACTGTTCAAGTCTAACTGTTACAGATATTTTATGAATGGAGGACACCAGTAGTCTGGTGTATGGATTTTTTTTTTCCCCCCATTTGTTTTTCCTTCCTCCGTTCTGTTATTAAAAAAAAAAAAAAAAAAAAAAAAAAAAAGATAGGTAGGTAGGAAGGGTAAGATGAAAACCCCTGCAGACTGGTTTAATGTATGTGGGTAGGTTAGCAGGTATATAGTTTGGTAAGAGGAAGGCATGTATGTTGATAGGTATTCAGAAAGTTTACCAGGTAGCAAGAAATTTGGGTAGCAGAAAGGTCAGGCAGGAAAATAAATAGGTAGTCACCCAGGCAGGCGGGTTGGTCAGTGGCACACTATAGAGACTCAAACAGTGTGCTCATCTCTGGACCGAAATAAGATAGGTTTTGCGCAGGTCATCTATGACTGGTTACCTTGACCCATGACGTCACATGGGCACCACCCGCTAGGACAATGGTGTATTTTGAGCAGCCAGTGCGATGTGAAACCTGCTTCATTTTATACATTTTAGGAGGTTATAATACTCTTCACTATGTGCAGTGTGTATGGGAGTGTTTCGAAGCCACCCCACGGTCATTATCTGAGACGCGTTCACATGCCAAATGATAAAATCTATCTATCTATTGCCAGACGCAATTATCCCGTAAGGGGTGGCCATTTGTCTTTGAGTTATTGGTTTTATGGGGAGGGGCACTAACCCTCCACCAACCCACTTGTTGACATGTAGGGAACACTTATCGGTTGGTTATATGGTTACCACCCAGCGTTGTAAATGGTTTCTTGGCTTACAGGAAACCATTTGGCTTGTCACTCAATGTAAAGCCACCTGTAAAAGAAAGAAGAGCAGTAAGAAGTGGCAGGAAAGATGGGAGATATAGGAAGAGAGGAGGGCAGGCTCAGAAAAAGAATGATACAGGCTAAGGAAGAAGTAGGCAGCACTACATCAAGTGAGTGGATGATGGTCGCCACCACCTACCACCATAACCAGACTAAAGTGAATGCATTTGTGTGGATAGAGGGTTTTCCCATGGCATTGTCTACGAAAGGTATTTCAGCTTGGAACAATATGCAAGAGATCTACAATGCGACCTGCTAAGGACACCGCCACCAACAGAAAAAGTAAAAAAGTTGCTAAAGCCTGGAGCAGTCCCTGGTCAAAATCTACCCGCAAAACAAGGGAGTATTTAGTGAGTGTAGTGCTGTAAAGTGGTATGCACTCGACCAATAAGAATTATTTGGTAATTTGCGTTCAGTTATGCACATCAAATGGTCACGTAACATATCAAGAGGACTGTCTTTTCTCTTGACACAGTATTATAACCAAGAAACTATAGGGTGTTTGTGATAGGCTAAATGGATGTCTGTGAACTCAGTCATTTCAAACGTAATTCTAAAGCACTGTCATTGCACCACGGCTAAATTTCCATTTTGTATAACACTATTATAATTTCTGGGTGACATAATTATTGTAATATTCGTGAAGCTGTTAGATATTACGGAAAAACTGATAAATGGAACAAAATATTGCTACCGACCTCCATGTATGAAGGCAATTTTCGTAATCACGATAAATTAATGTAAATCCTTGAAATTTTCATAAAGAAAACTGATATGTTGGAAAGCTGCAGTGGAAGAGAGAGAGAGAGAGAGAGAGAGAGAGAGAGAGAGAGAGAGAGAGAGAGAGAGAGAGAGAGAGAGAGAGATTCATCAGTTTTCAGGTAGTGTAGACATACTGGGACGTAGGATGAGCCATATTCTGGGGGCGGAGGATGCTGTGCATGAGCACACCGTTCGAATCTCTACACTGTGGTCAGTGGGAAGCTAGCAACGAAGGTATGTTCAGTATGGAAATCTGCAGCCAGTTACGAAGGAAGGTGTAGAGAGAGACATGAATGAAAGTAGGTGACTAGGATCGTGCATACGAGATGCTACCCAAAAGTTTCCGAAATTTGGCTAAAGAAGGAAAAATATCTCATGTCAAGTCCTGATCACCATCGTCCATTTCAAAGTAGTCTCCTTAGGCGTGCAGACATTGATCAACGATCAGAACGCGTTCTGTAAGTCCTTAAGCATCAGCTTGTTCAGGACCTTCTGCGATTAGCTTCTGGATCTCCTCATTGGTGACAAATCTTAGTTCTTTCAGCAGGACATTCATTTTCGAAAAGAATAAAAAATCACAAAAGGCCAAATCTGGTGAATACGGGGGTGAGGGACAACCGGTATATATTTTTAAGCCAAAAACCGCTGAACAAGGTCTGGGTGCACTGGTGCATTGTCACGGTGAAGCACCCATTTGTTAGTGTGCCACTTGTCTGGACTTTTTCACCTCACGTCGCCAGACAAAATGCGCTGGCATGTTCCATACGATAGGCTAACAATGTCACAAGCATCGTAGATTGTCCCCCAAAGATCTTCAATGATGGTTGCACGGCCTTTGTCCACACTGTAAGGAGCTGAACTGGCGGAAGGGCGACCAGAACGTGCATTATCATTTGAGATGTTCGTCCGTTTTTTAAAATGATGAAACCAGTCGTAGGTTTGTGTAACCCCCAAAGCATTGTCACTAAATGCTTGTTTTAACATTTTGTGAGTTTCAGCCGTGCTCCTCCCGAGTTTCTCTCAAAACATGATGTGCACACGTTGCTCTTTCTCATCCTCCATTTTTCAGAACACAAAATTCGCGAACTAGCCCACACACAATGATAAAAGCAGAGGGGCACTCAGTGGAGCCCATCTCTCCTAAAAGGGCAACGTAATCTCCAAACCACTCTTCATAATGGGTTAGCTTTTCTCATCACTGATTAGGGTTTCACAAATAATGTTTTCCGGATCCAGAATCTGCAATACGATCAGGATCAGTCCTATAAGTTAATCGATTGTTCCCTGGGACATGGGCAAATCTACCTATCCACCAAATTTGGTCCAGATCTGTCTGTTAGTTTTTTAGTAATTCTGCTGAAAGACAGACAAACAAACAGGGATGAAAACATACTCTCCTTGTTGGTGAGAAAAACACATGCAGCGAGTGCATCCAATCTGCACGACGCGACTTGACACACTAACAAACAATGGGTGCATGCATTGCATCCACACACCTTACAACAAGAGGTTCCCGCCCTGCTTTCAAATTTTGGGGACTTTTGGGTAGCACCTCGTAAGCAGACAGGCAGCAGGGTAGGCAAAAAAGTAAAAAAAAAAAAAGCGGTAAACAGGCAGAAAACGGAGTATGTCAGCAAAGTACCGGTACATAAGCAGGTAGGAACGAAAGGTGGGAAGTAGGAAGGCAGGTAGTGTAGGACGAAGGGAGGGAAGAAGGAAGGCATGTGGAGTTGTAGGAAGGAAGGAAGGTAGGCAGCTAGGAAGGCTTGAGGATAAATAAGGGAGGAAGTATTCGGGTAGGAATAAAGGTAGGAAAGGGGAAAGGCAGGAAAGGAAGGTAAGCTGGCAGGAAGGGAATAAGGGAGATTGGAAGGTAGGGAGATACAAAGGAAGAAACACGAAGTGGTCGGACGAACAACGGGGAGGCTTCTAAGAGGATGGTTGCAAGGCAGATAGGCAGTTAGAAAGGTGAACAGGAAGGTAGGTGAATATGCCTGGAGGTAGGTAGGCAGTGAGGCAAGAAACGAGGCAGTTACAGTAGTGAAGGGAAGCAAGCAGGTACGATAATAAATAGGCAAGCAGGAAGGTTGGCAGTGCGGAAGGTATATTCGTAAGCCACAAGAGCAGACCACCTAGGCTTATTTAGAGTAGGCCATTTGTCAGAGACGGAGAGAATAATAGCAGCTTAAATATGATCCAGGCTTCCCCCACCTCTCTCTCTCTCTCTCTCTCTTTTCCTTCCTTCTTTACTTGCTGCTCCCTCTATCTTTTTCCCTGCCTCCCCCTTACCTTTCTCCCTCCCCAGTTTCCTACATTCTTTCCTGCCTTCCTTTCTTCCTTCCCTTCATCCTTCCTATGTCTTCATTCTTTCCTTCCTTTTTCCTTTCTTTCTTTCTTCTCTGTTTCTTTCCTTTGCCGTTACTGTCTCTTTTCATTTGTCTCTCTTTCAAGACATTTTTCACCCTTTTTTCTATTCTTTCCAATCTTCTTTCTTTACTGCCTCTCTATAATTAATATTTTACTGTTATCTTCCCTCGCCTTTTCTTTTCCTTCCCTTTTTCCTTCCTTCCTTTCCTTCTCTTTTCTACCACATACAGTAGCTTCTTGACCTAACGTCGACCTCATCAGTCTTATCTTTTCCTTCCTTCCAACCTTCATGTTTTACTTTTTCCCTTGTAGCTTACTTTCCCTTTTTCCTTCCTTCTTTATTTCTCTCTTTCCTGTCCTCTTCATTTGCCTCTTTCTCGTTCCTTTTCTTTCACACTTACCCCTTCCTTCCCATCCTTCCGTCTTTCCTTCCTTCCTTAATTCTCTCTCTCCTACTTCTTATCCTTTCTCTTTTTCTCTTTTCCTTCGCTGTCTTTTTTTTCCATTCCTTCCTTTACTCCCTGCGTAGTTTCTTCTCTTACTTCCCTCCACCCCTGCTCTTCTCCTTGCGTCACCTTCCTCACTTCCTTCGTTCTTCCTTTACCTAGTCTCCTATCAGTACTCTCTCCCTCAGTCCCTTCCTTTCTCTTTTCTTTGCAACTCCTATCCCCTCCCCTCTCACCCCCTACTCCTCCTCCTCCTTCTCCTCCTCCTCCTCCTCCTAGCTTCCTCTCTTGCCTCCTGTAGCTATCTCCTGCTTCATTTCCTCTCATCTAACTTTTTTCTTGAACTACACTTTCTCTTTCTGTTTTTTTTTTATTTCGGTCCCGGTTCTTCCTGTTTCCATTTCTTTGACTTCTGCTTTCTCACACGATTCACTGATAACTTAGTTCGTTCCTATACCGATTGTTATCATTCTCTCTCTCTCTCTCTCTCTCTCTCTCTCTCTCTCTCTCTCTCTCTCCCCACCATATTTTCACACACTCCAGTTCCCACAACCATTTCTTTCCCCCCCTCTCTTCCTTCCTCTGTTCTCATTTTCTCTCCTATATCCTTCCTTTTTCCTTTTCCTCCTTCCTTAAAGTTCTCATAACCTTCCCCTCCTCGGTGTAATGCAGCGAGGGAAGAGGAAAGAGAGCAAGGATAATGCGAGAGGGTGGGAGTGAGTGAGTGTGTGGGTGTTAAGAGGTTTAAGTGTCACAGAGAGAGAGAGAGAGAGAGAGAGAGAGAGAGAGAGAGAGAGAGAGAGAGAGAGAGAGAGAGAGAGAAGAGCATGTGCGGCAGAATATATGTGAAGAGCATATTGCCACCGACGTAAGTTACACACACACACACACACACCTCGTTGTTTTCAAGGCATTATTATGACAAATGACAAAAATAGTTCACAGCGATTAGAATAGGAAGAAGTACAGAACAACTTTTAATGCTGTTTTTATGAAGCAGTTTCAGATCACAGAGCAAAATACAGTACATGGCAACATCATATTTCACGATACTATTGCTAAAAAAAAAAAAAAAAAAAATGTCTTGGGTTGTTTATACAGCGGAGAGGGCAATTTTTGTATTTATTAGCTGGGAAAAAAACTACAATGGAGGGTAGTTAGCATATGCAATACCCATCCCTTACAGCGCGATAAGTGTATCCTAAGCTGTATAGTCTGGAGGTACGCAGAATACAAGGGATGGCTTTATAGTCTAGCTGTTAACAAATAGTTTGAAACATTAAAACAAAAACAAAACGGCACAATAAACGTTAAACCCGAGCACAAAAACAACTTCAGAACCAATACATTCTACCGACAATAAAACTTCATCATTCATCCAGCATCAAAACTACAACATCCCCCATTAAACCTGCAAAAAGGCATCCATTAACCCGTTTGATGTGAAAACGGGTTTTTATATATTATTCCTCCTACTATCTCTCGTTTTACCCTGCTTAAGAAAGTGACCTGGAAGTGATTGTTGAAGGCTCCGTTTAGCCCCTATTAAAAAAATAATAATAATTCTGCGCAAAATTGTGTAGGGAATGCAAAAAAATATACATATATATATATATAATAAAGAAAAAAGAAGTCACCGTATTGAGGAGGGTAAATAACAACTTATAAACAAAATCAAAATTCCAGGAAAACTTAGCTAAAACAAAAGGTAAAAATAATTTTAAAAAGCCAACAGTTGATTCCATGGTGTGAGTGGCGATCCTCAATGCGTGTTTGGCAATGTTTCCTGAGGTGATTTGACTCAACCCACACCACAATTTTTTTCTCAATAACTGGCAGCAGAAAAGCTTTGCCGGAGAGTTGTATCCTTTATTTTTGTGGCATTTTAGAGCGTCTGAGAGAGAGAAAGAGAGAGAGAGAGAGAGAGAGAGAGAGAGAGAGACAGACAGACAGACAGACAGACAGACAGACAGAAAGTGTGTGTGTGTGTGTGTGTGTGTGTGTGTGTGTGTGTGTGTGTGTGTGTGTGTGTGTGTGTGTGTGTGTGTGTGTGTGAAAAGAGAGGGAATTGGAATTTCAGGAGTGTGAAAAAAAGAAAAGTGTGATTGACTGTGCGAACGAGAAACTGAGTGAAACTATAATGGGAAAAATGTAGGTGGAAATTCGAAAGAGAAAACAGTTAAGGCTGGAGAGAGGGAAATTTAGAATGAAAAAGTGTGATGGTTTGTGTGTGTGTGTGTGTGTGTGTGTGTGTGTGTGTGTGTGCCAACAACTGTAACTGACCCTATCCCTGGTGAGAGAGAGAGAGAGAGAGAGAGAGAGAGAGAGAGAGAGAGAGAGAGAATCAAAGCGAGGGAGAAGGAGAGTGTGAAGGTGAGTGTGCCTATGGGAAAAAGCGAGTGCCATAATGAGGAGTGACGGGGGAATGAAATAATGTGAGCAAGTGAGAAAGTATTCGAGATAGTGTGGAAAGGTAATGGAGAGTGTGCTGCTGTAACGGAGTGAGAGGGAATGCGACAGCGTGAAAGTTAGAGGAAGTGTTCAATAATGAGACAGTAAGAAGAGAAAATAGATGTAAAAAAAAAACGATGTGACATGTGCCTGTATGATAGAAGGCAAATGAAAGTCATAAAAAAACATATTATAAACGAGTAGAACAAACAGGAAAATGGTATGAGAGCGTATGTGGTTTAAAAGAGAATATGATAATACCAGGCCTTTACGGGTGAAGCGACTGAGTTAGAGAAAAATTAGAAAATGAACTTGTGTGAAACTGTATGAAATTCTGAGACTGAAGGTCAAAAGTGAGACTCTGACAATGAGAAAAATGGCGCGTGTTATTTCAGATGCGTACGAAAAATGAGAATTTTGAAAACAAGCGAGAATGGCGAAGTTTGTGATGCAGCTGAGAGTAAAATTGATGGAAATGAAATTGATATAACTGAAAACAAATATGCAGAGAGTACGAGAGATTTATTTGAAACATTGAATATGTTGAACGTGAGATGATGAAAAGGGACGACAATTTAAGCGAGAGCTAAAATACCGGAACATGTGACACCTGAGCAAGCTATTAAGGACTGTGAAAGTGTTATAAGTTAAAGAGCTAAAATGAAGAACTTGAAAGTGATAAATGAGAATATTGTTAGAGAAAACATAACAGAGGACAATGGGAAGAGTGAATGTGATATAAGTGAAGCGGAAATGTGATATTTGTGAGTGACAACAACGAATGTGGAAGATATTTAAAAGAATGAATGTAAATCGTGAAAGTGTAAATGATACTAGGGATAGCGAAACTAATACTAGTGACAACGAAAGTGATATAATTGGCAACAAGTGTGATATGAAAGTTACGCATGTGACGAAGCGAAAATGATGATAAAGCGAAAAGAATGTAAGAGTCGCCAAAATTAAGATAAATACTATGTGAACATGCGAAAGTCTAGAACCTTTTAACAGCTGTAAAATTAAGAACTGCAAGTACAAAATAAGCATGTAAAAATATAATGCAGAGTTGTAAGTCCACGTGAAAGCAAAAATTTCGAATGAAGCGAGAATGAATGAGTGTGAAAAAGACTAAGTGAAATGGAGAACTGTGAGTAAATAATGAGAAAGAGATGGCAAGGGTGAGTGACTCGGATAGTGTGAAAGTGAGCGAGCAAAACTGTGCGATAAAAACAGGAAAATCATGCGTGTAAGGCAGTAAATAAAAGTGAATACAGAAAGGAGCGCTCAGAAAATGCAACATCCTCGTCAGCCAATTGGTCTAATCGTCCAATATCAATTTTTGTCCAGTGACCTTGCCATTTCATGTTTCCCTGTAATATTGATCTCTGGCTGTTTGATCTCAGAATCAAATTCCTTTCTCCATGCTTTACCCATATATCCTTCCACATAGTTTGGTGTAAATCGGATAAAAATTGCTTAAGTTGGCCTTGCCATGTGACTTTGACCTCTGACTTATGGTTTCCAAAACCAGTATGTGAATCCCTTCACCGATCCTCAACACCACCCGGGGCCAGATTAAAGGTCGACTACTGAGGCTATAGCCCTGGTGCCCCCCATACAAATGGGAGTCCAGCATGAGAGAGTGAATGCTACTTTAGATATTTCATTGCCCTAATATAGAAAGAAGAGCATGTAATGTTATGTGTTCTGTACAGGGTATGTATAGCTAGAAGTGCAGAGGGTGTCTATGGAAAAAAATGTACAAACTGAGAATAAATCTTTATTGAACCCGTTCTAGAAGACTCACATTCATCTTTCGAATACCATGTTCATTGGTGAACGCTGCAGAGCCGTGGTCCCAATCGCGCATACCCCAGGAAACCAGGCCTTTTCCCTAACATCGTCGGTGCTTAACCGTTTTGAGAGCCTCCACAAGATGTGCCCCAGGGCTCTCATAACTCTCAACCTGAATCGGTTTCCACCAAATTAGATACAAATCAAATAAAAACTGTTCTGGTTTCGTTATTCACTCACAGACACACGGGCCAAATTTGGCGCTGCCTTTTGTCCTTGACCTTCGTGTGGTTGTTCTCAAAACTGCATCCCTTCGTTTCTCTCCATACCCTCAACCCTTGCACCAAGTTTGATTCGAAATGGATAAAATCGTATAAATTAATTATACTTGGTTAAATTTTGACATAGTTCTGTGACCATGATGATTAGCCTACTGTTCTACAAAACAACAGGCTACCTCATTGCTGATCTTCAATCGTTCCACCAAGTTTGGGTAAAATCCGATTAAAGCTGGTTGAGTTATTTTGTTCACACGTCCCCTCCCCCCATAAAAAAAAAAATAATAATAATCGTTTTGGAGCACTGGTGTAAAAATATGACGCAAATGCTTAGGAACGTAAAAGGGGAGGAAAGAGGTGAGAATGAGAGCGAATACGTCCGAAAGTGAGCGGATAAACGTAAATACAGTGCCAGTGAGCGTGATAATAAACTTCTCGAAATAAGAGATGAGATTATATGTAAGAGAGTAAGAGAAGAGAGGTATTAGTGTGGAAGTATGGGTCTGCAAATACAGGAAAATGAGAGTACAATTAGGTAAGAGCGAGATAAAACAGAAAGTGGAAGTGAGTGCAATCGGATAGGTTTAGAAATAAGAATGAAAGAGTGAAAATGAGAACACGAGTAAATAGGTATAAGGAAATTTGGGTGAAGGAAAAGGTTTAGAAATAAAAGAAAGCCGAGGTAAGTAAAAAGATGAGAATATATGTGAAGAAACTGGTGATGAGTGTGAATGTAAACTTGTGGAAATAAGCAAGTATAAAAATAAGTGAGGAATGGAGTGAATTAAAAAAAAAAAATGATGGCGGATGTGAGCGCGAAGGCAAAGGTCGGAGAATATGAAAATACGGACAATGAGCAAAAGTGAGAAACAAAATAGAAGTAAAGCCATTGAACTCAGGTGGAATAAAAATGCACAGAAGCGTGAGGGTAAGATAGGGAGGCAAAGAGTGCGAGAATGGGTTACCTAAATCCCTCACGTGAAGGAGACAGTGTGAGATACAACGTGATTTTTTTTTGTTTTATCCTCCACCTGACGAAGTCAGAGGAGGGTATTGTCATCACTGGGATCATCACTAATAGGTGGCGTTGAGATTCCGTTTCCGGGCCAGAACTCAGAAAGTATTCATTATAGAGTCATGAAAATTCTCATTGCTATGTGTCTTATAGTGAACTGGTGCCTTTTGATAGGTGGATTTTTTTTTTTTTTTTTTTTTGTCCGACTCTGGGCAAAGGCTTCAGGGCCTATATCTCGGGGGCAGTAGCCTATGCCAAGGCCCAGTAGTCCTCCTACACCTCCACATGTCACCACTTCGGCGCTAACAACCACCGTCCACATTGAATACATGCTAGGGCTGTCTCATACAGGACTGGTGTATTGGTATTAGCGGGGGTACTTTTATGACATGGCGGGTCATCTGGTAGATCAGGAAAGTCTGCTTCTATGAAATTCAAATCCTTAAACTGTTCCCTGCCCCAGCCGGGATTCGAACCTGGGTCCATCAGGACTGCAGGCCGCCTCTCTACCGATTCAGCCACCGCCTGTGTCTTAAGTAGTTTCTTTGAAACTAATGAAAAAGTAATTTTGTTTTTCTGAGATTTCAATGTGGCCTGCGCAAGGAATCTCAAGAGCCCAATGCATTTTTCTATTAAAACTTTGCAACTATTGCACCTAGGAGGCAGAAATTGTACATAATAAATGAGTATATGAATATCTAATTATGTATGAAATTCCATGGCTGAACATATTATGAAATCATAAAAATGGCTGCCTAACTGAAAAAAAAGCGCGAGTTATAATTTCATCAAATTTGTTCATAACTTCATAATTACCATGGATTAACTACTGAAATTTTAAAGTTTTAATGTCTCTGTGTTATACAGAGGGGAGAGTGAGGGGGAGGGCAGTTATGGGCTTGGTTGAGTGTGCAGGGAGGTGGGGGGTTATGAACCTGGTCAGACGGAGGCTTGCAACGGCGTAATTTTGCCAAAGCTATTTGCTAGGTAGAAGTCCAAGCCCTCTCTTTAACTCTTTCCTTCTCGTCTCAATCTCATTCACTTCCTCTCATATTTTCTGTTATTTTTACTTTTCCTTCATTCTCTCAATAAGAGGAAAAGAGTTCTCTCTCTCTCTCTCTCTCTCTCTCTCTCTCTCTCTCTCTCTCTCTCTCTCTCTCTCTCTCTAAGTTTCTGTTAACATAATTCCGTTTCATTCTCTGTATCACGATTTTCTGTCGATATATTGTACCGGTATATCGCCTTGTTAATATTTTTTTTCCTCACATTATCTCCGTTTCATTCTGTTTCATGATTCTCTCTCTCTCTCTCTTTCCAGTGTCTCCCTGGAATGTATTAAAATCGAAGGAGCCTTGAAAACTAAATGTACCGGTAAATAAGCATAAACACGAAATGACCAAAGGACACACACGCATTTCATTCATGAGGACTTAAATGTTTTGTGTATATGCAGTGATGCCGTCATTTGGGCAGGGAAATGGAAAACATGTTTGTGCGAAATTGTGATGCTTCTCCCTCATTCCTGAATCTCTTACTGGAATACATGTCTCTTACTAACGTTATGTTCTCTCTCTCTCTCTCTCTCTCTCTCTCTCACCATCCGTCTCAGTTTAGTTCATTTATTTTGTCAAGGGTTCGTTCATTTCTCTGACGAACATCACATACACCTATATAACTCCCCAGAGACTAAATCTTTTTCGTTAAATTTCTCTTAATCAGTAAGTTTCAGCTATTTTACTAGGGTTCGTTTCTTTTCTAATCTATTCTGCTTGTTAAAATCTAAGGCACAGATACTTAGATTATAAGTATTTGTCTATATTTTATTTCCTGTATCTTACGAAAGTACATGCTACTATTTTACGCATATCTTTTTTCGAGACTTTTCTTTGCAGTCATCTCTGTTATTTTTTCTCATTCTTTGTCCTTTTCCGTTAACATTCATATCCATTTGTTTTAGACTTTCAAGATTTATGTTTCAAATAGTTTGTGATAGGCCTCTTTTGTTCTGTATCTGTAATAATGTTTCTGAAAATTGTCCGCGATAGACTACTAAGCTTCTTTATTTTTATGCATCTTTATTACACAATGTTATTTTTCTTAACGTTCACCTTTTTTTATGGTGTATCATTTGTAGTATTTATTTGAAGTTAGAGTTTTTATATATTTATTTATTTATTTTTATTTTTTGCCGTTACTCCTCTTGGGGTACATATAAATATTTTTTGTTTCCGTTATTACTTCAGTATCCACCTTATTATACATCCTTTTTTGTATGTTGGTGGATTGCATTTCTCTCTCTCTCTCTCTCTCTCTCTCTCTCTCTCTCTCTCTCTCTCATTTTTTTGCTTATCATTCTCCCCTGCATATCCATATTATTCTGGTTCGTCTCTAAATAGCTGTTTATTTTATGGGTACTCTTTTTTTATTCCATTCCTCCATAATCATCTCATGCTCCTTATCACTTTTCTGCGTCCTTATTAGCACAGGTATTCTCTCTTCTTACATCACATCTAAACTAGACATTTTCTGCTGCCTAATCTTGTTTCACTACTTTCACTCCGCTTTTTTACTGCCTAGATCCCATTTTTCCTCTCTCCCTTCCCATTGTCACTAGCATAAATCTGCATCTCACCTACTCTCACTTTTCTCATTCCCACTCTTTCCATTTTTGATTACCTCATTAATACCAAAATCTCTTACAGAGTATACTCTGGTTCCATACATACAGCTACATTAAGCTCAAAGGAGGCGTTCTTTACTGACTGAAATTAGTACATATTCTGCATTAAAACCTTCAGTACCAAAACATACTACATCTTTTACTCTTTTTACCAATACACGATTTTATTCAGTTAGAGGGAAACATCTCAGTGTGAAAGAGTAAAAATAAATTCACCATTAACAAGTACAACACCAGGACCTCTAATATATCAGATGCCTTCTGCCGCCAGACGACTTAGCGAAAGTAATGAAGTACGTATTGGGTTGCCCACATTTTCGTCTTCCTTCTACCGGATTCGGCTTTTCTTACATTGTTTTCTCTCTTCCGTCTCCTTCTTTCCAACTCCTCCTGCTGTCTTCAGTGCATTGAACAGTAGCAGCTTCCAGTGAAAATGAATGTATAATGAGGTAAGGGTCATATTTTGTAGGTAGCTTGTCTCCTCACCCTCCACAAGAATTCTTTTGAGCGAGTCAAGAAATGTCAAGGACTTTTTTTTTCCATTAAGGACACACACACACACACACACACACACACACGCACACACACAAATTTAAACAAAGAATTATTGCACATTCTGTGTGTGTGTGTGTGTGTGTGTGTGTGTGTGTGTGTGTGGAGCCTCTGTGGTACAGTGGTACAGTGTGCGTCTCGCACGCTGGTGGACCCGGGTTCGCCTCCCGCCAGAGTTGTAAAAACTTTGGGAAGCGTTCAACGAGCCACTTACTGCTTTGACGGATATAAGGGGTGCTGTGGTTGAACCAGTGTCGCCGGGCCGGTTACACTTGGTTAACAGATTACACACACATCCAAAGCCACTCCAGCGTTACAAACACACTCACAAGCACTTCACACCCCACAAACAGTCTCTACCAGAGAGCCTAAGCCACTAGGTAGAGATACATTGTATCGTCCCTGCTTCGGTAGGGATAGGCCAGTCCTGCAGTGGACACTCAACAACTGATGATGAATCTCTCTCTCTCTCTCTCTCTCTCTCTCTCTATATATATATATATATATATATATATATAGTCACCCTCATAAAGAAACTGCCTAAGTCATTTTTTCTACTTTTCGGGGAAATCGAGAAAAACCTGTCTCATTTTCTTAATATTCAATGGCTTAGGCAGAAACTTGAAGCGCATTTTAGACCACTCACACCCTAGACCTGGCAAACGCAGCTATACCAATAGGTGCGCCACGTGATGAAGAATTGATTTAGGCAAAAAAACAAATCGCCGAAATATGACTTAGGCAGTTTCTTTATGACGGTGACGATATATAATGTGTGTGTTTGTGTGTGCGCATGCTTCATGAAATAAAATAGTTCTTGACATTTCATAACTCGCTCAAGAGATGATAATTAAACGAACACTGTATAAAGTGTCTGCAAATTTAATGATAAAAACTTATAAATCATCTCAAATAAAAAGTGCAACAAAGCTTCCCTTTAGCCAGTCACTCGAGAGCCGCCAGCAACGAGGCCCGGTGTGAGAGTGAAAGACTGAAAGAGACATAAAACTATTCTGATTAATTTTCCATTAAAACTTGGGGCGTCAGTCAAACCCTCACTGTTGACCCATTGTTCTGGGGGCACTATGTCACTCGTCTGACGTGGAGAGAGAGAGAGAGAGAGAGAGAGAGAGGGGGGAAGGGAAGGGGCGAGGTACAGAAAGAAAGGAAAGGGACCGAGAGATACAAATCAAAGGGGCCTGTGAAAATGAATGAACACTTCACAGCATATGATCGACAAGAGAAACTATAATGTATTTACATCTGCTGTCACTACTGAATTCCCCAGAACTGTTCTGTTGATATCCAGTTTTAAGCTCAATGTTATGACTGAATCAGTGGAAACTCAGCAACCTTGGTTTGCACGTATAAGTTCTACACTAGAGGAATTTGCACTTTCTAGTAAGTTCCCATCTGTACTATACAAACATCAGATACCAGTAGTACAAGAAAATTATTCACGCATGCTCTCAAATGAGCAGTCAAGCTCTGTGCTTCTCGGTGTAGCAGACTGCCTAAAAAAAATATTATATCAGGTGACGGACTATTGATGTTAATCATTGGAAAACAAAATAAAATAATTCAAAAACTTTGTGCCTCAAAATTATACTCTACAGCACAAGGAAACAAAGTGAAAACGTAAATGATAGCTTTATCGGAAAGCTTAAATATCAGTTAAGCAAAACAAATGAAACCATGAAACACTCAATTGAGTTACATCAGAAACGAAGTAAAATCATCACCAATTGCCTTATTAATAACAGACAGCGTAAAGCATATTGGCAACGGTACTCAGATGAGTAGTTTTTAACAGATTTTTTACTTCTCTGTTTACAGCGGAAAATATGGTCCTTTATGCATCTGCAGTTCTGTGAAAAATTCCAGTATATCTGAGGAACCACATTCCTGGCATTTTTTGATATGTTAAATTTTCGGGTAGAGTAAAATCAAGACTTGATGCCAAACAAAAGATTCGGAAGATCACCCTTGCAGGGAAACTTAGCTGATATTTTTTTAAATATATACATATATTAAAATGTGGATTATATACCACACATAACAGAAAAAAAGTGAAGAATTAATTGAGGTGACCAACCAACTTCTGATATGGACAACAAACTAGAGACTGAATAAAACTGGCTGTTACATACGTACAGTAGAAGGAGTGCTGCTTAACTATTTACCTGAAACAAGGGAAACAGATTTATACTAGATAGCATATGGTACTTATGATATATATGCATTGGTATTATACGAAGAAACCAAAACACACATTATTTAACATTTTATTTCGATCTGTGTACATAACATTACACTTCTTCCTGTCACCTAAACTTGAGCTACAAAACTATTACTGGACGTCAGTAAATAAAGCAGTAACTGAAATGCTGCTTATCAACTGTTATCGGACACCTGTCATTGCGGGTAACAGTTCATACTGTACAAGTCTCCTTCCTGGCACGCGTTGAATCCCGTATGATAAAATCTAACAGATTAGTAAATAAACTGTATACCTTAATGGGAATATCAAGGGATCAGCAATGTATAAAAGTCAAGTGCAGTGTCTGGAAACACTGTATGTTTCCCTGGTGAGTACACACACCACACACACACACACAATATATATATATATATATATATATATATATATATATATATATATATATATATATATATATATATATATATATATATATATATATATATATATATATATATATATATATATATATATATATATATATATTGTTGTTGCTTAACCCCGGTCAACTGAGCAGTCGCGCCGAGCAGGTAAGAAACCACTTCTATGGTACAGGTACAGTACAGTTCATACACCGTGTAGGATTCGGCGGACCCTTGTGATAAATAGAGCCTCACTAAGGTCAGACAAGGTTCCTACCCGTGGTGCGATGCAAAAAAATTATGAGGAGGTCTGGCTTCCGGATAGGAGCCGCAGCTGCTCAACCTAGGATGCACAGTGCCACTACGTGCTGGCTCCTCGTCACCGCCAGGACGCTGTGTTAAATTCAGAATATGATTCTTTGGCTAATTAGCGCAAAAGTGCTTTACTAGGCATCGGTTCAATGAACAGTCGTTATACAGCTACGTCAAGTAATGACCTTACTGTTGAATTACTAGGAAGACAATTTTCGCTCGAAAAATAATCATTACTGTAATTACGTAAAGGCTGAAAATTGGACTTTATACTGATAATTGCATCTTCACTTCAAATTTAGGCCACGAATCACCTCCGCAAAGCACTTGTTTCCAAAGCGAAGGCTGGTTCGGAGACGGGCCTGACTGGGATGTCCTGAGCGACCTGATAGGGCCGCGACTCCTGTGTGTGTGTGTGTGTTTTATATATAATTATATATATATATATATATATATATATATATATTTATGAGAGAGAGAGAGAGAGAGAGAGAGAGAATGGCGAACGTAAATTAAGGGGAAAGACCAGAGAATGTTTGTTAATGCATGGAAGAGAAAGAAAGGAGAGAATATTCGAAGATCTTAGAGGCCGCTCTCACACCTTGGCTGATGAGGAGACACAGATGGTGGAAGAGAAGGGTTGGAGAACACAGTAACGTGGAAGAGGAAGCCCGATGCACAGGCGATACGGGGATAGTTCAGACGCAAGAGAGAAGAATGTAAGAGATTTGGGTGAGTGCAATACATCAGCTGATACGGTGAGGAATAAGAAGATGCAGAGGGAGGGGGAGGACTGAGAAATGAGAAGGATGAAAGGGAAATGGACGCAAGAGAGAGATGGTGAGCACTGTAGATCCAGGAGAGGAAAATGCAAGAGATTTTGGTGGCTATAATACTTCAGCTGATACGGTGGGTGATAAAGGATGTTAAGGAAGAACAGAAGAATGACAACTTTTAAAGGATGAATACATGCATGGAAGATGTGGTGAACGTTCTTATCCATAAACAGCTAAATAATTACTAAAATCAAACAAAGAAAGAGGAAGGGACCTCATCCTGCTATAAAGGAACATATCTCCATTCACAGGAAAGTTTATAAAAGCCAGAATCAGTAATACTGATGACCGCAACGTACAGAGGGATACCTCCACCACTGGTCATCGCAGCTTGTATTCGCTATACCTCTGTGACTAAACCACCTTTGCTCTGTTTTGTACATATAACCAGCTATGTTGAGGACAAAGCCAGTACCTTCACAGTCACCTTCTGTGGGAGCTGTATCCTGGTAACTGGAATGGCGCCGACCTTGCGTCTTTTTGAAGACCTTGAATGTGCAGTTCAATGTAATGACCTCCAGAGGACATACCGATGTCCGACAATCAGAAAACAGGCTGACTAGGAGCCTAGTCACACTGTACTGATATTATTGAAGGTTCCAGGCAGAGGAAATGACAGAGTGAGGAAGATACAGTACTTCCCGATTTAATCAGTTGTTGACTGGTTGATAAGATTGTTGAACGTGTGTTTTCTGAGAGGTATGGTGCCAGTTGACTGGGCCAGTGCCTGTGTGGTCCTGTTGTATAAAGGTAAGGGTGATAAGTATGACTGTACTAGCTTTAAGGGTATAGTCTGTTGAATGTTGTAGCTAAAGTGTATGGTAGTGTTAATTTAGGGAGTTACCTATAGAAAGGATACAGAAGGAGTGATCGGTGATGAGCACTGCGGGTTTAGGAGAGGGAAAGGATGCGTGAATCAGGTGTTTGCTGTGAGACATGTGTGTGAAAAGTATTTAGCGAAAGGTAAGGATGTGTTTTGGGCGTTCTTGGATTTAGAGAAAGCGTATGGAAAGGGTTCCAGAGGACTGGAAATGAGGTATAATCGTTACTTTATACAAAGGAAAAGGGAAGAGAGAAGTGTGTGGTAACCATAGGGGTATTTGCCTTCTTAGTGTGGCTGGAAAAATATATGGTAGAATACTCATTGATAGGGTTAGGCATATGACAGAGGAGCTAGTTGGAGAAGAACAAGGGGGATTTAGGAAGGGAAAAGGGTGTGTAGATCAGATATTTGTTCTAAGATGTTTAGTGGAGAAGTATCTAGAGAAGGGAAAGAAAGTGTATGCTGCCTTCATGGGCTTGGAGAAAGGTTATGACAGAATAGATAGGCAAGGTATGTGGAAGGTATTATGAATATATGGAGTGGAGGAGAAATTGCTGAATTCTGTGAAGAGTATGTACGAAGGAGCTAGGGCTACGGTGGGAGTGGATGGTGTGCTGAGTGAGTTCTTTGATCTCAATGTGGGACTGAAACAAGGTTGTGTGATGTCTCCATGGCTGTTTAATATATATATATATATATATATATATATATATATATATATATATATATATATATATATATATATAGATGAGGTTTTGAAGGAGGTGCAAGGTAGGGCAGTGGATGTGGGGGTGGCTCTAATGATAATGAATGAGGGTGAGATTTGGAAGATTCCGGTGTTGCTGTTTGCTGATGATACAGTATTGTTGAGTGAAGATGAATGGGAGTTGCAAGGTTTGGTGAATGATTTTGGGACAGTGTGTAGGAGGAGGAATCTGAAAGTTAATGTAAACAAGAGTAAAGTTATGGCGTTCGAGAGGAATGAAGTCACAGAATGTACAGTGAGGTTGGATGGTGAGGATATGGAAAATGTGGGTGCATTCAAGTACTTGGGTAGTGTGATGAGTAAGGATGGAACTTTGGGGGATGAAGCAGGGAAGGAAGGTTGCTGGTTCACTGAAAGCAGTGATGAGAAATAGGGAGGTAAGTATGGAAGTTAAGAAGTCACTGCATGATAGTATTGTGATCCCTACCCTGACGTATGGAAGTGGGGCATGGACCTTGCAAGAGGGGAACAAGAGTGAGAGCAGTGGAAATGAGTTACTTAAGAGGAGCACGTGGAGTGACATGGAGGGACAGGTTGACGAATGAAGAAGTGAAGGAACATTGTGGGGTGGATGTGGATGTGGTTGAGAAGATTAGGAGAAATACACTGAAGTGGTTTGGACATGTGGAGAGAATGGAGAATGAAAGACTGACTAAGAGGGTGTATGTAGGTGAGTTGGAGGGAGGGAGAGGGAGGGGTAGACCGAGGATGAGGTGGAGGGATGGAGTTGAGAGGTACAGTATATGAGGGAGGGGGGAGTGAGTTGGGGGAGGGTAGTCAAATGGTGGGTGACAGAGCAACTTGGAGGCGTTTTGTCTGCGGCCACCCTTTGCGGAATTAGGCCGTCGGGCTATAGATAGATAGATAGATAGATAGTATAGTGGAATTCATAAGAAGGCTTTGTTGACTGTTTTAAGATTGTATGGACTTGATAGTAGGTTGCTAAAAGGAGTGAAAAGTTTTTATGTAAATAGCAGAGCATGTGTACGAGTGGCAAATACTGTGTGTGATTGGTTTCCCGTGAAAGTAGGGTTGCAGCAGGGATGTGTGATGTTGCCTTGGTTGTTAAACCCGCCACATGCCAGCTATTTTTAGACCTATTGGTCACCCCCGTACCAGCCATTTTTTGACCTTTCTTTTATTGGCTAAAATGATAGATTTTGATATGAAAACAATGAATTTCACCATCAAAATACTCACCAAAGCTCAGAAATGGGTTTCATTGAGTCCTGCATACCTGTATACAGGTATTCCCATTCTCTCACGCTTGCCACATAGGTGAGAGAAAGCCGTTTTCTGTGTAAGGTAGACTCAGGTACTTATGTTGGGAAGGTATAGCAATGTTCAGTACATTTTTCTGATTACATATTACTTCAGCACTTATCACAATTTGCGTGTCTGTCTCACTGTGAATGCATTGTCTTACACTTACCTGAAGATAGGTACAACCTGACTTCACTATGAACAGTCCTGGCACTTACAAGAACGTATTTACAGCTTGACTGATGTATTGTTCTTACACTTACAAGAAAATATTTACAACTTGATTTCACTATGTATAATCCCTTCACTTGCGTGAAAATATTTACAACATGCCTTCACAATGTACAGCACTGGGTGAGGCACACAAGGAGAGTGAGGCAGAGCGACTGTGAGGGGGAGTATGAGTGGGTGTTCGGCCTTGACTGCCTGAGGCATGATAGAGGAACATTTAACATACATATCTGCCAATTTTTACCCACGAATCTTTAAAAATGTGGTCACAGTGAATATTTTCATTTTAATCCGTTTTAAAACGGCACTGGCACGTGGCGGGTTATTATTTATATGGATGGTGTTGTAACAGAGGTGAATACAAGAGTGTTAGGTGGAGGATTGAGTCTGGTGAATGCTGAAGGAAGAAAATGGAATTTGAATCAGTTGTTGTTTGCAGATGAAACTGCACTGGTGGCTGATTCAGAGAGATCGAAACAATTGGTAGTGGAGTTTGGAAGGGTTTGCGAAAGGAGAAAATTGAGAGTAAATGAGAATAAAAGTAAAGTGATGAAGCGTGCAAGGTTGGTAGATTGTAGGAGGATGAATATAGTTTTGAATGGTGAGTTGTTTGAGGAGCTAGAGTGTTTTAAGTATTTAGGGTCACATGTTGCTGTGAGTGGAAGAATAGATGCAGAAGTGAAGTTTAGAATGAATGAAGTAGGATAGGTGCTGGGTGGAATGAAAAAAGTTTTTAGATGTCGTTTGCTTAGAATGGATGTAAAGAGAAGGCTGTATTAGGGTGTTGTGGTACCGACTGCATTATATGAGGCTGAAACATGGAATATGGGTGTAGCAGAAAGGAAAAGTTTGAATGTAATGGAGATGAGGTGTCTGAGTAGTATGTGTGGAGTGAAGCATATGGATCGAGTGAGAAATTATGAAGTGTGAAGGAGAACCTGAGTTGTGAGGGAGATGGCTGATCGAGTTGAGCAGAGGGTGTTATAATGGTTTAGGCATATAGAGAGAATGGATGATGAGCGATTGGTGAAAAAAATAACTATGTCTGATGTGCGAGGTGTAAGGCTGAAAGGAAGACCATGAACAGGATGGATGGACTGTATGAAGTGAGCGCTGGATGTGAGAGGGATGTCGTTGAGCAAGGAAGAGAGGTTGTGCGTGATAGAAATGATTGGAGAGAAACTCTGAATGAATAAATAATGACGCAGCCCTGAGGGGATATTCTCCTGCATTTGGTCTGATCCGCTGATCAAGTCAGGTGCAGGTAAGGGGATGGGTCCATTATGATGTGGCATGGGTAAACCAGCTCTGCTGTCGGGCCCTGCTTTGGATGTCACTGATTGCACTGCACAGTTGACCCTCATGTAGTATGGTGCAGTGAGGATCTGTCCCTTTTCCTCTTAGGGCTACGATGCAAATGAATGTGTTTGTGTGGATGAGTAAATAGGGAGTGTGTCATCCTGTCTCAACTACTTCCCTTTCTCTGGAGGAAGCGGCCTGTGTATACAGTGTTACATAGCCTATGATTTCATCATCCTTTGTGTAATTTTAACGAACAGTATGCTGCATGTTTGATCACGAGCGTGTTCTGCCTCAGTCCCCCCTTCTACCGTTATAGTAGAGTAAGTCGTCCTTTCTGTTGCTCAGAGCAGGATTGTCAGCTCTTTGTCCCCTATGGCTTCATTTGCGCGTCCTTCTGACAAGTTGTAACAAGCTCTGCTGGCCCCTATATAATGAGCTCAGTCTCTGCATTATTGCCACTTAGATCTACTCCTCATTTTGCTCACATCTCTATCCTCCCCTGTACAGTTATTATTACTGTGAGTGCTCAGGAAGTTTCCAACCATCTAGCAGCTGTGTGTAATATGAGTATAACTGTTGTTGCATTTTTTCTTGTACTGTGTAGCATAAGGTTAATTCTTAAGCCTAGTAAGGTTTTTGTAATTTATGTAAGGTTCTTATTGTCAGCCATCATTAATAATATTTTGTATCTGTAGTAATATATCTGGCATTCACTGAGTATTTTCTGGTATCTCATTTTAATAGGGCTGACTTAGATAAATTTACTCATGCTAATTTCGTGTTAATAGAGGCTATTGCAGTTAACCATATATTTAACCTGTTTTTTGCCATTACATTATCCTTATGAGTCCTGAATGTTTTGTTGTTAGTTTGAGCATTAAACTTTAACTTGTAATTTTACCTAACTCTTTTGTTTTGAACCTGGAACTTTACGGGACAGTAGTGATTTTTTAGTATTCTCACTTAAAGTGTACACTATCTTTCGCTGTTCCGTAACATAAATTTGGCGACCTCATATCAGGATATTCAGGATATTATCATAAGGATATTGCTTGATATTTTGTGACTGTGATTTATTCATGATGTCTACTATTACTACGCTTGATGAAGCCAAAGATTTTTTGTCAAATGTGCAAACAGTGTGTGATGTAGAAAACAGAACAAAGAATGAACTTAAGCTTGTTGCTCAACAATTGGGAATTGCAGTTCACTCTCATCATTCTAAAGATCAAATTGTTGGCATGATTAATAAAAGCTTGTTTAATGTAACTCCTCCTAATGAGCAAACGCAGATTGAATTAGCTAAGTTAAAGCTAGCCCTGCAGGAGGCTCGTGTCAAGGAGGCTGAATTTCAAGCACGTGCTAATGAGGCTGAGTCTCAGGCTAAGGAGGCGGAGTCTCAGGCTCGTATTCAGGAGGCACAGATACAGGCACAAATTGAACTTGCCAGGATTCAGGCAGACCATGAGTATCGCATGAAACAAGGTGGAACTGGATCATCTAGCTCTGATGATTTTGATGTGGCTAAAAATGTTAAACTTGTCCCTCCTTTTAATGAATCTGATTTAACAAAGTATTTTCAGTTGTTTGAGAGGGTAGCTACAGGTTTTAATTGGCCCAAAAAGTATTGGCCAGTACTCCTTCAAACTGTTCTCACCGGTAAAGCTCAAGTAACTTATGCATCTTTGCCTCATGATCAATCTGATAATTATGATGTAGTTAAGAGCTTGATTCTTAAGGCCTATGAACTTGTTCCTGAAGCCTATAGAGTAAAATTTAGGACAACTTACAAGCAAGATAAGCAATCCCATGTTGAGTATGCAAAAATCAAAGAAGATCTGTTAGAGCAGTGGTTAAATTCTAAGAATGTGGATTCTGATTTTGACAGATTTAAGCAGATGATTTTGCTGGAGGACTTCAAAAGGTGTATTAGTAAAGATGTAAGCCTATATCTTGATGAGAAAAGAATAGATAATTTGTCTGATGCTGCAGTTTTAGCTGATGAATATGTTCTCACTCACAAGAGATATTCTAGAGAAAAAGGGAAAGCTGAGAGTAAGTACGTTGCCTCTACTCAGAGTACAGGTAACAGGAAAGAGAAAAAAGATGATGCTTCTCAGGAAGTAAATACCAGCTTCACCTCTAGATTTCAGAAAAGTAAATGTACTTCTTGTAGTAAGCTTGGTCATACTACGGAGAAATGTTTCAGGAGACGGCGTGATGTGAACAAAAAGGAGTCTTTAAATATTCAGTCAATTGGTCTAGTGTCCACTCTTGAGAGTTCCCAGAATTCTTTAACTAAGTTAACTGAACCTGCTTTGAGGGGTAACTTAAATTCTCATGATGGAGCTCCTCTTTTGAGCAGTAACGTGGGTGACACTCTCAAGAGTTCATGTGCTAATTTCCTGTCTGATGGTTTTGTCAGTCCTCTGGACAGCAATGACAGGAAATCAGTTAAAATATATCGTGATACAGGTGCTTGCCAATCCCTTATGCTGACCAGTGTTCTAGGCTCTAATGTTAATTCATCTGATGAAACTGTAATCTTACAAGGTGTAGGGAATAATTACTTCTCTGTCCCTCTGTGCAGAGTGAATTTAGAGTCTGGTTTTGTTAATGGTTCCGTTATGGTTGGGTTGGTTGAGACACTCCCAATGTCAGGTGTAACTTTCTTACTTGGAAATGATATTGGTGGAAGTCAAGTGTGTCCAGCTCCTCAGTTGTCTAGTGAGCCAGTGGCTGGGACCCAGGATTGTGATGTCCCTGATGTGTTCCCTGCATGTGCTGTCACTAGGGCTAAGTCTAAAGTTACTGGTGATTTAGAGGATAATGATGATGATGATGTTATCCTAGCTGACACTTTCCTTGCTAATTTGGACCACTCACCAGATGAGGCAGTACCCCGTAGTGTTGATAATTTGTCTCGTCAAGAGTTGGTTGAGTTGCAGGTTGCTGACCCTGAGTTGAAAGGTCTAGCTAACTCTGCTTGCAGTGAGGAAGAGTCAACTGGTGCTTCTACTTGTTAGTTACTGGTGATTTAGAGGATAATGATGATGATGATGTTATCCTAGCTGACACTTTTCTTGCTAATTTGGACCACTCACCAGATGAGGCAGTACCCCGTAGTGTTGATAATTTATCTCGTCAAGAGTTGGTTGAGTTGCAGGTTGCTGACCCTGAGTTGAAAGGTCTTGCTAACTCTGCTTGCAGTGAGGAAGAGTCAACTGGTGCTTCTACTTGTTATTATATAAAGTCAGGAGTACTTATGAGGAAATGAAGACCCCCAACAGCATCAGCCGACTGTGAATGGGAGGTTGTACATCAAGTTGTCATCCCTCGTGTTTGTAGGCAGGATATCATTAGAGTGGCTCATGATTCCAGTTTGGCAGGACACCTTAGAGTGAGGAAGACTGTGGCACGCATTTTGAAACACTTCTACTGGCCAGGTATCTTCAGGGATGTTTCCTGGTATTGTAAGTCTTGTCACACCTGTCAAGTTGTGGGGAAGTGTAATCAGACCGAAAAGGTTGCACCTCTAGTTCCCATTCCTCCTTTTGAGGCGCCATTCACCCGTGTGTTGGTGGATATTGTGGGCCCTCTTCCTAAGACTTCTTCAGGATTTTCTTATGTGTTGACCCTGATTGATATGGCTACTCGTTATCCTGAAGCCATTCCACTTAGAAATATCTCAGCAAAGAACGTGGTTAAGGAAATGCTAGGGTTCTTCACAAAGTTTGGTCTGCCCAAGGAGGTACAGTCAGACCGGGGAAGTAATTTCATGTCAAACGTTTTCAAGCAGTCTCTGAAAGAGTTGGGCATCACCCAGATCACGTCTTCAGCTTACCATCCCCAGACCCAAGGAGCGTTGGAGAGATATCATCAAACACTCAAATCGATGCTCAAGAAATACTGTTTGGAACATCAGAAAGACTGGGATAAAGGTCTTCCATTCGTTGTGTTTGCTGCAAGAGAATCTCCAAATGAATCACTGGGCTTCTCACCTTTTGAACTACTGTTTGGCCATGAAGTAAGAGGACCCCTTAAGTTACTCAAGGAATGCTGGCTGTCGGAGGAAGATGACGTCAACCTGCTGGAGTATGTGATGAAGTTCAATGAACGGCTGTCCACTGCTTTACAGCTGGCGAGAGAGAATTTAGGAGCTGCTCAGGAGAAGATGAAGACTTGGTATGATAAGAAGTCCAGGTTACGCCACTTTCAGCCAGGAGATCAGGTTTTGATTCTGCTACCAGTTCATGGGCAACCTCTTCAAGCCAAGTTTAGTGGTCCTTATTTCGTGGAGAAGAAACTCAGTGATGTCAACTATGTCATCGCCACACCAGATCGTAGAAAGAACAAGCAACTATGTCACATCAACATGCTAAAGTTATATCACAGGCGGTACGAAAATAATCCAGTCTGCACTGTAGCTGTTCCACCTGAGTCTGCAAGTTGAAGCTCTCCCATGCAGTATGAGCCTGAGTGATAGTTTGGGGAAGAATCCTGATATCATGAATGATCTCCAGACTAAGCTTTCTCATCTACCTCCCGAGGAAAGGCAGGAGTTTTCGGCATTACTGCAGGAGTACCCGCAAGTGTTCCGTGCCACTCCAGGAAGAACCACTGTGTTGATGCATGATGTCGATGTTGGAGACGCAAAGCCAATTAAATTGCCTCCTTACCGTGTGAACCCAGTGAAAGTTCCTCTCATCCAGAAGGAGCTTGGCTACCTGTTGGACCACAAGATGATTGGGCCCTGTCAGAGAGAGTGGAGTTCTCCTGTCACTCTAGTCCCTAAACCAGGTGGGTCACAGCGGCTTTGCATTGACTACAGACGTGTTAATCAGATAACCAAAACAGACACTTACCCTCTCCCTCGCGTGGAAGATTGCATAGACAAGATCGGAAAGGCTAGGTACATAAGTAAGTTTGATTTGTTAAAGGGATACTGGCAAGTACCTATGACTGAACGTGCTAGGGAGATCTCATGTTTTGTAATACTAGGAAAGACTTTTGCATGTTCTGTAATGCCATATGGTATGAAGAATGCACCAGCCACATTTCAGAAGCTCATGAATGTTGTAACAGAGGGTTTGGCAGGGTGTGTTGTTTATATTGATGATGTATTAATCTTCAGTGACAACTGGAAAGATCACCTATGCCATGTCAGTAAATTTCTTGAGCGTTTGGTTCATGCTAATCTTGTAGCTAATTTATCAAAGTGTGAGTTTGGTCAAGCTAAAGTTCAGTACCTTGGGTATGTAATTGGTGATGGACATGTTGCACCACCAGGAACTAAGGTTCAGGTTATAAGTGATCTTCCCAGACCTAAAAGTAGGAAAGAGCTACAAAGATTTTTGGGAATGGTAGGTTATTACAGGAGATTTGTTCTTAACTTTTCAATTCTTGTATCACCACTTACAGACCTACTGAAAAAGGGAGTTAAATTTGTCTGGACCGATAACTGTGAATCCTCTTTCAACAAACTTAAAGCTATCCTATTAAGTCAGCCAGTGCTCGCTACTCCAAATTTTGCTAAGCCTTTTAAGATGTCTGTTGATGCAAGTGATACAGGAACTGGGGCTGTTTTGCTGCAAGAGGATGATCAGGGTATTGAACACCCTGTATCTTATTACAGTAAGAAGTTCACTCCACCTCAAAAGAACTACTCAACTATTGAGAAAGAGCTTTTGGCCTTGATTTTGGGTTTACAGCATTTTTCATTTTATTTGTGTTCTGGTTTTGACCCCATAGTCATTTATACCGATCATAACCCACTGAAATTCCTTAGTAAGTTTAAAGATAAAAATCAGAGATTGACAAGATGGACTCTACTTCTTCAGGAGTATTCATTAGACATACAACATGTCAAGGGGAAAGAAAATGTTATTGCAGATTGCTTATCTAGACTTTAGACAGATTGTTTTAGAGTAATAAGAAATTTCCTTTGTAAATTTCTTCTTCTTTGTGGGGAGGTGTTACATAGCCTATGATTTCATCATCCTTTGTGTAATTTTAACGCACAGTATGCTGCATGTTTGATCACGAGCGTGTTCTGCCTCAGTCCCCCCTTCTACCGTTATAGTAGAGTAAGTCGTCCTTTCTGTTGCTCAGAGCAGGATTGTCAGCTCTTTGTCCCCTATGGCTTCATTTGCGCGTCCTTCTGACAAGTTGTAACAAGCTCTGCTGGCCCCTATATAATGAGCTCAGTCTCTGCATTATTGCCACTTAGATCTACTCCTCATTTTGCTCACATCTCTCTCCTCACCTGTACAGTTATTATTATTGTGAGTGCTCAGGAAGTCTCCAACCATCTAGCAGCTGTGTGTAATTTGAGTATAACTGTTGTTGCATTTTTTCTTGTACTGTGTAGCATAAGGTTAATTCTTAGGCCTAGTAAGGTTTTTGTAATTTATGTAAGGTTCTTATTGTCAGCCATCATTAATAATATTTTGTATCTGTAGTAATATATCTGGCATTCACTGAGTATTTTCTGGTATCTCATTTTAACAGGGCTGACTTAGATAAATTTACTCATGCTAATTTCGTGTTAATAGAGGCTATTGCAGTTAACCATATATTTAACCTGTTTTTTGCCATTACATTATCCTTATGAGTCCTGAATGTTTTGTTGTTAGTTTGAGCATTAAACTTTAACTTGTAATTTTGCCTAACTCTTTTGTTTTGAACCTGGAACTTTACGGGACAGTAGTGATTTTTAATATTCTCACTTAAAGTGTACATTATCTTTCACTGTTCCGTAACAACAGATAAATAGTATTCATGAAGGACCAGGAATGAAAATATGGATAAATTCTTCCTTAACCCCTACACGCCGGGGGTTTTCTGATGTCCCACGCTCCTCCATACGAGGGATTTTCGTGAGTTTGGAAGAAATACCCCGACTTCAAATCCTAATATCTGCCAAACTATAACAACTAGAGAAAAAATTACATCGTGGGGACTCTTTCAAATGAAAGAGTCCCCACGATTCCCATCAATGAATAAGGATAAGTTAAAGTTCAAAGGGTGGCAGGAAGATGCGTGCAGCTATACACGTCAATCGGCATTGCTTCCTGCCCAAAATCGTGACGACTATGCTGTACATGTCAACTGGCACGTAGGGGTTAACAATAAGAGAGTGTGAATCTGTGGACAGACTGATGCTGTGTGCATGGTGTAATGATGAGTGTGATAGCTGATAGTTCAGAAAAGCAGTCGTCTAGTTTCACAGCAATCGCAAAATGCAATCAATGCAACACTGTGACAAAAAGTAAGACATCATAGGTGTGTGAGATGGAGGGGGAGGGAGTAGAATTGGGGCCCAGCAGTCTTCCCTGAGGATTTAGGAACTGTTCTTCTTTTTCGGGGCAAAAGCTTAATTTATTTATTTTTCTAGCGCAGATGCTTCAGATGGTGTTTTGATACCATTAAAACGAATTATAGTTAAAGCTCAATACAATCGTCGTATTATTACCTCTACCATCCAAGATGGAGGAGGTTATGTGGTCACCTAGGTTTTTCTTTTTGTTTTGTCTGTTTTTGTTTGTCCACAAGATATCTCCAAAGCTTTATCAATGAATTTCAAATAAATTTTGTGGAATAGTCGGCCATGGGCCAAGAAAGAAATTATTAAATTTGGGGCGGATCCGAATCCGTATCCGTAGTATCCAGCAAGATATCTCCAAAAGGTCTCAATGAGTTTCAATGAAATTTGGTGTAGGAGTGAGCAATGCATCAAGGAATATTTGTCTAAAAATTTGGGATGGATCCGGATCCTATGTATTCCACATAATATCTACACGAATCCGGATCCGGATCCTTTGGTGGCAATGGCGGAGGAATGCACACACTGCGTGCTTTCTGGTTAAGAAGGTACTCGCTTAAATATGAGAGGATAAACTGATTTTATTGTTTTCGGTTAGTTCTAATACATGGCGGTATTCATTACTTACTCTCAGATTTCATGTGAATACAAATGTGAACATGAGGTATTAAGCATACTATTTACAAACTAGAAAACACTCAGAAACCGCATACCTCAGCCGATGACATTGCAGGATCTTGATTCGGATCCGCCCTCAAATTTAATCGATTCTTTCTTGGCCCATGGCCCATCCTTTCACAAACTTTCATTGTAATTTATTGAGAACTCTTGGAAATATCGTGTGGACAAACAAAAAATTCCTGGATCCAGATGATGATCCGTATCGCCACCAAAATCTACTGGATTGTTCCTTGGGCCATACCCTACCCCTCCAATAAAGTTCAGCATTATCCGTTCATAAATTTTTGAGTAATCTTGCTAACAGTCAAACCGATAAACAAACCAACGCCGGCAAGAACATTACCTCCTTAGCGGAGATAATAATTTATCTTTATATGCAGTATACTCATATATATCCATGCACTATGCGTATTGGATATTAATAATTTGGGGATCAAGGCAACTTTGATCATTATCAGAGTAAACTCCTTCCGACCCAAGAGAAATGCACTCCCCTATGCTAATGCAACAAATGGAACGGAGTCAGTAGGACGAGGGAAGTTGATATGTTGAGAAGCCTTTGATTCCATCCTGCTTATAAGAAATACGTGCTGGAAGCTCTCAACATACGATAGCTGAGCGGCTGATAAGTTTCTCCTGCTGACAGAAAAACGTAGAGGGTGACTGAAGAAGAAAGAAACAGAAAGCGATAGGGAAGAGAGGATAACAAAGAGAGGAGGAAGACACACAGAAAATGTTGATAGAATATGAAGGATGATCAAAGATAAAAAAAAAATATCAATGACAGAGAAGATGCAGACGGTCAGAGAGGGAGACAGACGAGACTGAGGAAGAAGAGGTGAAAGAAAAGACAAAGGCAGGGCAGATAGAAGAAAAAGAATGAAACGAAACGAGGGAAAATGCAGAATGAAGGCATATAGATTTAAAGAGATGAGGGGAAAACGAAAACAAAGAAGGCAAAAGGAAAGTATAATATGAAACACAAAGAAAGAAACCAAACGGATGAATGAAAAGGCTTAATGGAAAGCACGACATGAAATAAGCAGATAAGAAACAAGACAGGGACGACGACGACGAGAGAGAGAGAGAGAGAGAGAGAGAGAGAGACTAGGGAAGTAATAAGAAATGGCCGGGAGAGACGGCACAAGATGAGATGTGGTAGTGACGAAGGAAGGAAAAGAACATAAAAAATAGGAAATAATTGTAATACCAAGTATATAAAATTTAATATACTAGATAGCAAATTTAACAGATCATGAAAGTGTAATTAGTATATGAAATATGTAAAAACAATATGTAGCAGCAACAATGGACTATTATACATAAAAGAAACAACATGCAAAACAATATTTAGCTTTCGTTACATATTGCTTTAATTTTAATTTAAATAAGATTATATGGTGGCAGGAAGACAAAAATGGCGTGGTTAAAAGCGATAAAGAAAATGAGAGTCATAAATGTCCGTCATGAGAAACAGAGGGGTACCGGAAAACCAACGACATAGTCAAGAGTTACAAATACTTTACAGGGCTAAGTATCTCCTTACATGGGATTGCTATTCTCGACGCTATGTAGGCTTCTCAAAACCTCTTTCTTACTAGTTGCTTTTTTTTTTTTGCAGCTGGTTCTTTATACTAGTTGTTTTAAGTTAACAACGCGAAATACGTCGAAATCAAAGACATATAAAAGGCACGAACGAGAACACTGATATGATATACACAAAAAATAAGGCAAATGAAGAGTTACAAGAAAATCTCTTAACCTAACGAGATTAAGGGTCATGGAATGAATCTCTCTGAATTGTGTTAATTCTTTCACTGCGATGCCGAACTAAACTTCATAACTTAATTTTGTTACTACTTACCTAACAAAAGCTGAGGGTGGTGACGTTTAACAGATTTATATATAACCCTTATTTTGAAATATCCATCCAATGATGTCGCCGTCTGAAGTGAACTTGGCTAAAAATTTGTTGGTGACACTTGATATAGCACCTGAGAGATATTACCATCCAGGTACACTGCTACCCCTAGTCTGGCAAAGGAGAACTCAAGCACCCAGGCAGGCAGTCAAACAGTTAGTCAGTTAGTTAGCAGTCAAATCAAACAGGAATGCTTTTACTGCGGATTTGTTCTGACTTACCTAAGATCCTTAACTCATTAATTCAGCTGATGACCGAGGAAGGTCACACTGGAGGGCTGACTTGTCTTTAAATAAAGATAATCATTCCTACAAAAAGATCCCTGAATTTCATGCGGCCATCGTTTCGCATTCAGTGTGTGGGAGTGGCCAGGCTCTACAGGTAAAAACAATCCCAATATAATTATTTCTCAAACTAGTCAGTTAAAAGTTCGACGGATAGTTGCTGAGGTAACCAGTTAGTCACTTCGTCAGCTACCCAGGAAGTCAACCAGCCAAGGGTCAGTCAATGAATCAGTCAGAATCAGCTGACTAGTCAGTCAGTAAATGTCGGTTCCTTAGTTGATTCCTTAGTCAGGATTGAGAAAATATCGTGGAAGCGGTCGTGAATCAACATAGGGAATAGGGAGGTTAAGGAACAGACGAAGGAGGCAAGGAGGGTCAAGTAAAAAAAAAAAAAAAGTAGATGCAAAAAAAAGACATGAGAAGGATATTAACGAATGAAAAAAGAAGGGTGAATAGAAAGGAATGTAAGGGAAGTTAGGGGAAAAGCTAAGAAGAAATGGAGAGAGAGAGAGAGAGAGAGAGAGAGAGAGAAATAAAGGGAGAAAGTAAAAAGCCAGGGACGAGAAACAGAAAAGGGAAAGGGGAGAGAGAGAAAAAGGTGAGGGAAGTAAGAACAGAAAAGAAAAAAAGAGAGAAGGGAGAAAGAGAGAAGAACTGGGGGCAAGGAAGAAATGGAGGAAAAGTAGGGGAAAAGGAAGAAGGATGGAGAGGACGAACAGGAGAAAGGAAAGACAGCTTGAGAGGAATGTAAGAATTAAAAAAAAAAAAAAAAAGGGGAAAGAGGAGGGGGAAGAGGAATGTTTAGAGCAAGAACAAATGAAAACGTGGGGAGAAAAGGAATGACGGGACTGTAGGAAGCTAATGAAAATTAAAAAAAAAAAATGGCTGAAGATAAAGCTGAAAGACAGGGGGAAGAAGAAAAAAAAAGAGGATATTAGGTACAAAGAAACTACAGGGGAAAAGAAGAGGGAAAAAGAAAAGAGAGGGGGATGAAAAGGAGTCTAAAGATAGGATACTGGATAAAAAGAGGAGTAAGAGTAAAGAAAGAAATGAAAGGGAGGAAGGGTGGAGAGACAGGGAAGAGAGAAGAGGGAGAACATTAGATTAAAGGATGAACCGGAGGAAAGATGGAAAGGGGGAAAAGAAGGGAGTGAAATAAAGGAATGTGGAAAGGGGATGAGAAAATACAGATGAAAACGAAAGAGTAATACAAAGAATGAACTCTGAAGAGAGAGAGAGAGAGAGAGAGAGAGAGAGAGAGAGAGATGTCAACTGAAAAGGGTAAGAGGTAAACAATGGAAAGCAAAATATTGAAAGTCGCAAAACACTCGCATCACCAAGAGGAAGGATTGATAGCAAAAGAAGAAAAGTGAAGTAGAGGTGAAAGTGCAGTATAGAAAATAAATGACGGAAAATTATTTGGGCAGAAGTGAAGGAACTGTGGCATGAATCCTACACACAGTAAGTAAAGGAAAACTAAACTTTAAGATGGCAGGACACATTGTGTTTAAAAGGCTGGAGATGTGAACCAAAGAAAAAAAAAAGACTGAGGAGACTGCAGTTCTGAGTTAGGCTTGTGTGTACATGCAACACGCACTAATAAAGCACAAAAACAATGACCAATGTCCCAGCACGAAAAGGCAGAGAAAATGCACTTTTCACACACACACACACACACACACACACACACACACACACACACACACACACACACACACACACACACACACACACACACACACACACACACACACACACACACACACACACACACACACACACACACACACACACACACACACACACACACACACACACACACACACACACACACACACACACACACACACACACACACACACACACACACACACACACACACACACACACACACACACACACACACACACACACACACACACACACACACACACACACACACACACACACACACACACACACACACACACACACACACACACACACACACACACACACACACACACACACACACACACACACACACACACACACACACACACACACACACACACACACACACACACACACACACACACACACACACACACACACACACACACACACACACACACACACACACACACACACACACACACACACACACACACACACACACACACACACACACACACACACACACACACACACACACACACACACACACACACACACACACACACACACACACACACACACACACACACACACACACACACACACACACACACACACACACACACACACACACACACACACGAGCAGTCAGCCAAAAATACCTGCAATCATGAAAAAGGGACGGGACAACAGATCCTCATCACTGATATCTAAAGGCCAGGACAGCACTAGAAAGAATGCAATGAAAAAGGGAATTAAGGAACAGCCAATAAAGCTGAGGCAGCGGGGGATAGACTGTTCCTTCCTGTGACCGGTAGAGGGAGGGAAAGGGGCAGGAAGGAGGGTAGGACAGGGGAGAGAGGCGGAGGGGGAAATGAAAGAGAGAGCGACATATGACCTAATCCCAGCTGAATCAAATATTTTCTCGGGTTTAATAAGCTGGAGGAATGGAGAGGGAGAAGAATCGTATAGAAAGAAGTAAAGGAGGGAAGAGGGAGGAAGGAAGTGAAGAGGGAGCAGGAAGAATGGAGGGAGGAGACAGCAGAAGGGAAATGGTAAGTAAAGTGAACAAGAGAGAGGGAGTAAATAGAGGGGACATAGGAAGGAAAGAGAGGCAAGGAGAGAAAAAGGTTAGTCTAAAGGGCAGGAAGGAAGTAAAGGGTAGGAGGAGATGGAAGGAATATATAAGGGAGAGAGGAGAGAAGCAAAACAAGGTGTGAAGAAGGAAGGGAGGCGGAGTGAACGAAAGAGGGGAGCGAGAATAGGAAGGATGAAGGAAGAAGGGAGGAGGGAAAAAATTGGAGGGAAAAAAGAGGGGAAAGTAGATAGGTTAGATGAAGAAGAGGGAGAGGGAAAAAAAAGATGTGAAAGGGAGAAAATGGAGGTGGTAAGGCAGTGGGAAATGCAAGAAAACATGACCGTTGCAGTGTTAATCAGTCGTGTCCTGAGATGGACTGAGAATAACGTTCAACTCCTGCATTAATCCCTTCAATTCAAAGACGTGTTTTTTTCATTTTTTCTGCTGCAAGACAACTTTGCTCAGTATAGGAGAGGCTCCTTGCAGTGAAGGAACTAATAAAGTCGTTATCTAACCCCCTCCCCCCCAATTTGAAAAGCCTCTACTAGGATAACAATAGAAAATTAAAAGAGATTACGTCGTCCTGGAGTGGCTAAGCAGTTGCAGAGTACGACTGTGTATACAGACAGATGTTGCACGCCCTCACACTATTATATACACGCTCTAGCTTCCCAACACTTAGTGAGTGGCACTGTGGTAGAGCAATGAACTGCTCATCAGATTCTTGTCCTAAGCTCCAAGAACACTAAAACATAAGAAGAACATAAAAAGAGAGCACAACTGCAGTAGACCAGTTGGCCCATGCTAGGCAGCTCCTAGAAGAGTAACTGACCTTCTAGAATGACATAAAGATAGCAAAGAAGTAGGCTCTCCCCCGTCCTCCAAACCCTCCAGCCAAAGCCGGCAGGAAAAAGTCAGAAAGAACACCACGCACCAAAGAAAAACTAGGAAAATGAACATTACATTACTTGCTCCCCTAACGCTGAGCACCCTGACCTCTATAATACCAATTTCCAAATACTGAATACTACGAACTGCCTAAAACAGAACACTGACTTTCACCATACCGACTTCCTAATACCAAGACCACTGACTCCCATATACTGAACACCACTGATTCCCTGACTCCGAACACCCCGAAGTCCAAATATTGACCATATTGTTTCCCTAGTGCGAAACACATCGTCTCTTTAACACTATCCATACCAAATCCTTAATGCAGGACACCCAGACTCCCTAAAGCCGGATACCCCTGACGCCCTGACACTTAACACCTCGACTTTCATCATAATGTACTGACCCCCAAATGCCGAACACCCTAACACTGAACATTCCAACTTTCACCAAACTGATTCCCTACTACCAAACTCCTCGAATCCCCAATAAAGAAGTGAACGCATCGTCTTCCACCATACGGACTGCAAGCACCAACACGGGCTCATCAGGGATTGTGATGGACTTGCTTCAGGATTTTCCGTACGAGTATTATGGTATATTTGTCACCTAATCAAAGTACTGGTCAAGGGAGCAAGGGAGAGAGGAAGGAAGGTTGGGAGAGCTATTGATGAGAGGAGGGAGGGCAGGAGGGACAGGGAAAGGAGTAAGACGACAGGGATAGAGGGACAGAGAGAGAAGAACAGAATTATGAAAGTGATGGAGGGGGGTAAGTCAGAACAACAGAACTGGGAATGGCGGGAGGGAGGGAGAAGTATAGATCTGAAGAGGGAAGGATGGAAAATTTACAATGTCAATAGATATATATTCTTTGTTGGAATGGTGCCGACGCGCCCATTAAACTTAGCAGATGTAGTCCTTGGTTAACTCGTAAAAACGAATCGATTAATTTTTTCAGCATCTAACCTTACTTTAATCCTTGTCTATACCTAAAACATCTCTTAAAGTAGCTAAAACAGAAGGCTAACATGCTAAAATACAATCGACAAAAATCCTGATTTCTCCATATTTTTCTTCTTTTCTCTTAAGCCCCTATAGCAATGAAAATGGCAAACTCATTTTTTTTTTTCCACAGAGGGGTTATTTTATCCACTGGGTGGAAAGCACGGTAGATAGCCTATTGCCCCCAAACAGATCGAAGGTAACAGACTGGGGATAGGTAAACTATTATAGTGTTGATCTGACTACGACAAAACTTGGCAGAATGATAAAGGATGAACAAAGGGTGAAGTATTTCGAGACCAGTTGGTCAAATTACAAGGACAAAGGACAGTGTCAAACTTTCGGTCTTTCAAATAAAAAAGTTTATAATAATATTTCGAATATACTTTGCGGAAGTCTTTAAAATCAGCCAAAGATTAAATTATTCAATTTTGAAAACAACTAGACTAAGGTCAGGGACACAGGGCAAGTTAAACTTAAACACTTTTGGTCCAGTTTGAACCAAACTTAGTGGGGATGTTCATGGTCACGCTAGAATGAAGTTTTTCACGTAAGAAAGAAACCAGTCAAAGGTCAAGGTCACCGAGCTATGTTATAAGATCTGTCCTAGACCTACCACAAGGCATTTTTATTGCAATCTCTCAGTGCTCTTTATTTTCTCCAGAAGAATTTATTCAGCTCAAACAAGGCTTTCTTGCTGGAGCAGGTTAATCAGAGCCTTCATTACCGTAAGTTGTTCAGTACTATGACGTTCCACAACGGAAAAACTTACAAAAACTTTTAGAACTTTCTCACCTAGCGGTGTTTAAAATAAGTAAAACACGCATAAAAACATTTAATAATATGAAGATGTAGGGACTGCAGTGCGCCCCAAACTCAAGAATAAGGTCCAGGCAGTAAACCAACATGCAATTCCATCCTTCCATTTTTTGGTGCTCTCCGGTACGTACCATTATGGTGTAGCATAAGTGCACCCGAAGTATCATGATAATGGCGTAACTATTAACCAACCATACAGTAAAAAAAAGTATGCCATACAAAAATGTACACCATTAAAAAGATTCGGCCGTGCTACTGCCAACGATTTTTTGCACCTTGGAGCAATTTCTGGAAATGGAAGGGTTAAATAAAGCCTTCAACAATTCTTCCACTACAGAAGGTCTCCACTAAAGCTGAATAAAACTGCCAGATGCCAGCAAAGCTATAAAAACGTGTTCTAATGTGATTAGACGGGAAATTACTAAGACCTATCACTTAGTTAAAAACCTGCACACGGCATTACCAAGAACATCAAGCCTAGGTCAAAGCCTGAACATGAAAAGATCGATAAAGGTAATTTATGTAGGTAAAGGTCAGGAACATAATGATAAATAAACTTTTGCCAGTGCGGAAAATAATACATTAATTCCTTGAGCCCGACGTTGCCATGAATACTGTATTTTGCTAATGAGGCTGACATTCGCTTTAAAATTTGAACACTAATAGATTACTTGGTTAATGAAGGATATATCTATCCTTTCAAATTCGAAAAACTCCCATTAATTTGAATTAAATCGACTGGAGAGAGGCAGAAAAAACAAAACACTTAATCGTAGTGAAATGTTAGGTGACTGATAAAATTAGACGAGAAACTACGAAACATGAAAGTGCATGAATTAAAAACCGCAATTTTCGATTCATATAATGATTATTTTAGTATAAATGATGATCAATAAAGTATGTCTTGGCTGGACAAAGCAAATAATGAAGCGATGTGTAATAGTCATACTCTGAGATGGATTATCGTTGACTATTCAAGGCAATGAAACAAATTAAATAAGTAACGGTGTGCGTGTGTGTGTGTGTGTGTGTGTGTGTGTGTGTGTGTGTGTGTGTGTGTTCAAGCTTCTGTCATCCATACTTAAGAGAAAGTAAAGTCACAGATCAGTCTTAAACTCCGTCCGTCGCTCCACGACTGCCTCGGCAAAAGTTTCTAAATCAGTTTAGTCCATTTATCTTCCCAGGCACCGTTAGATAATCCAACCATCCCTTCCACCACCACTACTACCGCTACTGCCATCAATTGCTTTTTCACCGCTAATCCCAAACCTTTTATCCCCCTCCTTCCCTTCTCCAAAGTTCCTCCACTGATTCCATGACAGTTCAGTCAAGTTCTTTTATTTTCTCCAAGTACAGTCACATAATCAACACACCACCACCGCCGCCACCACTGCTATCAATCGTCATCGCTGCCCCCCAAAAGCCACTACTCCTTCCCGACGCCTCCATGATAAATTAAATACGTTATGGTATGTAATCTTCCCGAGCACCATTAGATTATCACCTTATAGTACTGTCAATTCCGTTATTATCGATCGCGTTCCTAGACCCTTAAACATCGTAAACCATCCCATTACTTCCGAATCAAATTAAATTTGTTCTTCCCCGGTCCTTTCAGTTAGCCACCACCACAACCACCAGTATCAATCGTCCTCTCAACCCTCTCCCCTGGCATGGTAAGTGTGCAGCCAGGCATTTCACTGGGGGGTACAGAAGGAGTTTGCCCTGGAAATGCTCGAAGATGCCCAGAACTCCAACTAATTATTACTGTGCACAATACAATATATATAGTAGATAGATAGATATAGAGATAGAGGTAGAGATATAGATAGATAGATAGACAGATAGATAGATATATGGCATATAGAATTTGTATGTGTGTGTGTGTGTGTGTGTGTGTGTGTGTGTGTGTGTGTGTGTGTGTGTGTGTGTCAAGTATTTAGATGCTCAAAATCTCACGTTCAGAAATGAATTCACAAGAATACTGAGTGTGTAATAAGTATATATAAGAGCAACAGTAAGACAAGGAATTCAGTTAACACTCATACAGAATGAAGAAAGCGTTCTTCTTAATGCGTGGATTCCAACAGCTTTAACCATAATATATATATTTAAGAGAGCAGCGTTATTTGTTTGTTTGCTTGTTTGTCTTTCAGTCACGCCCAAAGCAAGGGCCAGAGACCCCCAGACCCATATATATGTTGAATCAGGGTGACCTAAGGATGGTTTTAGGGGGTCAAAATTCAGATCTGGGTCATCTGAGGTCACCAGTAGAGTGTTCGCCGTTTTGGGCCAGGCGACGCCGGGTATCCCTGCAGCCCAACTTTCGGCATGGAGTCTCACATGACCTCCACTTCAGACACAGGCTATGCGAGGTTGACCTCCGAGGTCATTTGAGGTCACCGGTAACAGTAAACAAGTTCGCACAAATACTCTGCGTTAGTCTGCGAAAGCTGAAATGAAAAATTCCTGTACCTTTTATAATCCCTCTTCAAATGCATAAGAGGTACATGGTCTTTCAGAAGTGGAATGAAAGACTGAACTAGAACAAATAGAATTAGAATGTTCGCTTTCTTGGCCCGGTAACGCCTGGTATCCCTGCCAGATACTTTTAAAAAATCTGTACATCGTCACAAGGATCTGCCCTGAAATAATCTGCAACTGCTAGAAAAAAGAAACATCTTCCAACTCTCGGGGAAGTCCCAAATCCCCCGCATCGTACGCTTATCCCAGGCGTCTTTTAGTCAAATCAATCAAATTCTTTTATCTTCCCTGCCACCTTCAGATAATCAACCCACCACAGTATTATCAATCGACTTCCCAACACCCTAAACCTTCCCTCTTCCCCTGGCATTCTTCTCCCACATGCCCGGCGTTTCTCTCTTTGTCACGTTCGGAAAAGTAAATTCCATCCTGTCGCCTCGCCCCCAACTTGTCTCTCCCGCCACAAGGATCGATCGTCCTTTGTTAGCACGCGACCCATCTGGTGTGAGTGTCATTTGTCAAGCAGGAGCAATCTTGGTGGGAAGTGGGATTAATGTGCTGGAGTGGGAGGGGGTGGGGGAGGGAAAGATGGGTTGGTATGAATTTGAAAAGTCTTGTTGTGCCGGTGGTGGATGACTTAGTGATGGTAATGTCATGACAATGGATCACATAGATGTATTTCTCTGCTGACTTGCATCGTTCCATTCGTCGCCTTTATCCCTCAGGATTTTGAGTTGCATGTAATCTCTCTCTCTCTCTCTCTCTCTCTCTCTCTCTCTCTCTCTCTCTCTCTCTCTACATGGCCCACTCTATCTCTCATCTGGGTCCCTTCCTCCATCTTCTGACTCACACTTATCTTTTCTCTGCGATCCACTCGGAAGCCTCTCAGGTCTCTTCTCTCTCGCTTTCTTGTTGATTTTCTTGCCCTGATTTAAAATTTTCCTCTCTTTCATATGATTCCTTCTTGTCTTAATGGTTTCGTTACATGTCTTCATCTTTTTAATAATTTTTTGTCCCTCTTAGTCTTTCAATGTTGTCGGTTTTTGTACTTCTCTAATTAAATTTTTTCATCAGTCTTCATTTTTGCTCATATTTCACATCTTTGTCTATTCCTCTTTTCATAGTGTCTTCCCTTTCATACACTATCTTTTCCCCCAGAGTTTACTGCATTCCTTTTCTTTAACCGTTAGCGAAGAGGGGTTTGGTGAAAACTATATGTATTCCATGTCCACCTAACCTGCATAAATCGCATGGAGATAGCAACAATTATATAAAACACGTCCCTGAGAGGAGTGGAATAACATCTCTTTCTTCTCTTCTTCATGTGTCATACTCGTGTTCGTTTATTCCTACCCTCTCTCTCTCTCTCTCTCTCTCTCTCTCTCTCTCTCTCTCTCTCTCTCTCTCACCTCAGTATCGTTAGTCTTTTTATCATCTATCCTCCTTGTCGTCTCCTCTCTCCCTACCTTACTAAGTGATGGATGTTTGGGTGTACCTGGATCTCTCTTGATTGAATGGAGGGGGGGAGGTATTTCGTAGAAGGGGAGGGAGTGGGAGTGGGGAGATGAATGGAGGGAGGGAGTGGGGAGAGAAGAATTTAGGTTTAGGGGGAGGAGGGCGTGGAAGTGACGTGGGAGACGAGGGAGTGAGAGGGAATGAAGGGGGAGGCCCGGGGAAGGGGAGAGATGAAAGAAGAGGGGAAGATACTATCAACAGAGAGAGAGAGAGAGAGAGAGAGAGAGACTTGCTTTAATTTCCTTCAGCATCAAATTCCCCTGCTTCGTCTGGCATCTCATCCAAGTCTCGCGTTTCTCTCTCATAACCCTCTCTCCAATATTCATCCTCTCTCTCTCTCTCTCTCTCTCTCTCTCTCATTCATTAGTATGGGAAATGAAATAGCACGGCCTAAACACTTAAATCTCCTTCCTCTCCCTCGCCTCTTCCATCCTTCTTCTCCTCCAGATCTCCCCTTTTCAACTACTCTTTCACATCCTCCAGCACAGTATCTTGTTGCGCTCCTGCCTTCATCTGACGATTATTTTAATGACTGGGGAACAACTCTGGCAGGGAAGGGATAAGAAACCATCTCTTTTATGCAGGTAGGAATGAGTCCAAGGCAAAGAGAAAGCAATATTTGCCACTTACAGAAATCTGAACAAAATGAAAAAATGATTTCCTATATTCTGGAACAAACATGATAAAGTCTCTCTGTTCTGCTACCACCTTAAGTGTTTCTTCAAAGTTAGTAAGATTTTCTACAGCCAAGAGGTTCAACTGCCTCACTAAGTCTATTTATGTGATGCCCTATTTTTCCTCCTACCGCTAGAGCTTTTACTGTAACTGAGCCTAGGAGAAACTTCCTGTGATGAAAGACTATCAACTCTCCACGCCTCCTTCCATACGACGTAACACTTTTTTATAAATCATTTTTGCCTTAGCCAGAGGACTCTTCAGTCTTATGGAGGCCTGCCGCAGCAAAGGGATGAATAACCCTCTCTCCTACACCTTTTTCCGGGTTTCCATTTAATCCCCTTTGCCCGAGAACGCCATATGTAGATTATATTTGCTGCCGCCACACTATATCTATTAAATTAAAAGAATATTCTCATAATTCAGGGTTAAATGAAGGAACTTATTACAGTCTTCTACCTCGAAAAGTCTCATGAACAAAATAGTCGTCTGGAGATAACAAGAATAGGGGCCATCGAAATGAAGGGGTTAAACTGTAATGTGTATTCTTGCCTCAGAAATTTCTCATTTTGTCTTTCCCTTCTTTCCTTTCATACGTTCTGACCTCTCCTTTTACACCTTCTACGACTTTGTTTCCCTTATCATTTCTGTTCCCAATTTGTCTGTTATATTTCATCACTTATTCATATCTTCCCTGTATGCCCGTCTGCTTTTCGCTTCTGCGTCACCCTTCATTCTTTTCTTTCCCTGTGTCTTTCACATTACTGGATTCATAGATGCTTGACTTATGTACTGTAGAGGTCAAGGGTGCATGATATCACCTGCAGGATAATTTTGGTCCACTATGTCACATTCAAACATGTATGAATTTACCTATGGCGAATTGGTCATTCTATTGATCCTAATGCCAGACACATTAATAATTCAGATTATAACAAACCTATCGATATGAATAGCTAGGACGAGAGATGATTTGCTAATATATGTGTGTTTCCTTCCCCTAGTGGTATCTTTCCCCTTTCCCTTCCATTTCCTCCACATTGTGTACAGTCTCGCGCTCTTTCCCTTCTACATAATACTTTCTCTCTCTCTCTCTCTCTCTCTCACTCTCTCTCTCTCTCTCTCACTCTCTCTCTCTCTCTGAATTATTAATGTGTCTGGCATTAATATCAATAGAATGACAAATTCGCCATAGGTAAATTCATACACGTTTGAATGTGACATAGTAGACCAAAATTATCCTGCAGGTGACATCATGCCCCTTGACCTCTACAGTACATAAGTCAAGCATCTATGAATCCAGCAATGTGAAAGACACAGGGAAAGAAAAGAATGAAGGGTGACGCAGAAGAGAAAAGCAGACGAGCATACAGGGAAGATATGAAAAAGTGATGAAATATAAATAATTTCATCCATACTAAATGCTCTCAACTCTCCAACTCGAATTCTTCCCGCTCCTTCTGGCACCTTGCCAAAAATCTTTCTAACAACTTTACCTCATCATCCTTCCCTCCTCTTTTCTACTCTGATGGTTCTGTAGCTATTTCTTCTACTGATAAAGCAGATCTCTTCGCACAGACTTTCTCCTCCAATTCCACCTTAGACGATTCCGGTGCTGTTCCTCCATCACTTCCCCCCTCTGACTTCCTCATGGCTGACATTAAAATTTCTTCATTTGATGTATTTTCTGCCATCACTGGCCTCAGTATTAACAAGGCATATGGGCCTAATGGGGTCCCTCCTGTTGTTCTCAAGAACTGTGCTTCTGTGCTTACACCCTGCCTGGCAAACTATTTCGCCTTTGTCTGTCAACTTGTACCTTTCTTTCTTGCTGGAAGTTTGCTCTCATTCAGCCAGTCCCAAAGAAGGGTGACCACTCCCAACCCTCCAACTATCGTCCAATTGCTTTAACGTCCTGTATTTCAAAAGTTTTCGAGTCAATTCTTAATAGAAAAATTTTAAGACATCTTTCCTATCACAACCTTCTTTCCGGTCGTCAGTATGGGTTCCGTCAGGGACGCTCCACTGGCGATCTTCTCACCTACCTTTCAGACTCCTGGTCATCCTCCTTTCGGGACTTTGGCGAAAGCTTTGCCATTGCACTTGACATCTCAAAGGCTTTCGATCGAGTCTGGCATAAATCTTTAATTTCCAAACTGCCCTCCTACGGTTTCTATCCTTCTATCTGTGCCTTCATCTCTAGCTTCCTTTCTGGTCGTTCTATAGCCGCTGTTGTAGACGGCCATCGTTCTTCTCCTAGATCTATCAACAGTGGTGTTCCTCAGGGCTCTGTCCTATCACCAACTCTCTTCCTCTTATTCATCAATAATCTTCTAAGCTGTACATCTAACCCTATCCACTCATACGCTGATGACTCCACCCTTCACCTTTCCATTCGGTTCCCGCAAAGCCCATCTCAACAGTTACTTCAAGAAACAAGGGATGAGGCTATGGCACACCTAATGTCTGACTTGGCTCATATCTCTGACTGGGGTAAAAATAATATGGTTGTCTTTAATGGATCTAAGACTCAGTTCTTACACCTATCAACCCGACAAAATCTTCCACAGGTATACCCACTAATGTTTAATAATATTCAGCTTAATCCTGCATCATCCTTGAACATGCTTGGGGTTTCATTTACTCGGGACTTATCTTGGAAAGATCATATTACATCTCTTGTAAAATCTGCTTCCAAGAGATTGGGTGTGCTAAGCCGACTCTGCTCTTTCTTTACCCCTGCACAATTGTTGACTATACAGGGGTTTTGTCCGCCCCTGTGTGGAGTACAACTCTCATGTGTGGGGAGGCTCCCCACATACAGCTCTTCTCAATAGGGTGGAGTCAAAGGCTTTTCGTCTCATTAACTCTCCTCCTCTTACTGACTCCCTTCAACCTCTGTCTCTTCGCCGCACTGTTGCATCTTTATCTCTTTTCTATCGCTACTTTAATGGTCACTGATCCTCTGAACTGTCTGCTTGCATTCCTCCACCTCTACGACAGGCGCGTAGCACCCGTCTGGCAGCAAACTCATCCCTTTTCTGTCCAGCTCTCTAATGCAAGAGTTAACCGTTACTCCCAGTCTTTCATTTATGCAACAGGTCAGCTCTGGACCTGTCTCCCTCTGTCTGTATTTCCTGCTGCCTATGATCTCCAGTCTTTCAAACGTAGTGTGTCCAGGCATCTCAGAATGATCGGATCTTGAATTTGGCTCTCTATTGTATTTTGTTTTTCTCTTGGAGGGAACTGTTACTGCGGGCTCATGGCCTTTGGTTTCTTCTTCCTCGCATAAAAAAAAAAAAAAAAAGTTATTGATGTGAAACTCATTCTGGCTTAAAAACTCGTGTTATTCAGCGACTGTATCCGGGATGAAGTGCTTAAGCATGATTGATAACAGTACTTATGGGGATTGTTTATTCATACTCTTAAAACCTATCACTAACAGGTGCAACAACCATAATTAGAGCGCATTTCTTTTAACCTGACAAAAATTCCTCACTCACAACAGCTCAGTTGGTGGTTTCTCGGAAATTAAATTGGAAGTTTGATTTGAGTTTTATTACGTCCTCGTAAATGAGACTCATGGAATATAAAACAACGACGACTTTTGATTCAAGTTGTCTTAGTGGCCCAGTACCGTCCGCAAAAGCAAAACACCTGCTGTCATATTATTCCCTGTATCTCTGAATGATCTCAATAGACAGAGAGAAATTCTACGCTGTTAGCAAATTAAGAAGTATCAATAACGGTTTCACTGCGACGGTTGATGTTTTGGTACACTGCGGCTAATTCCTGGTAACGTTATGAAGCACACAGACGCATATGTGAAGCATGGGGGAGATCTTTCGGATTTCATATCCAGTTCCTATATCTGCGTAAGTGACAGTATAATGAAACTCACTTCGAATTTTAACTATCTATCTATCAATCTATAGCCCGACGCCCTAATCCCGCAAAGGGTGGCCGCAGACAAAACGCCTCCAAGTCACTCTGTCACCCACCATTTGACTCCCCTCCCCCCAACTCACCCCCCCCCCTCCCTCATATAACGCCGGGACATATACTACGCCGGGACATATACTACGTGCTGTGATATTTACGTATTTTTAAATCTCTCTCTCTCTCTCTCTCTCTCTCTCTCTCTCTCTCTCTCTCTCTCTCTCTCTCGTCGTTAATCGATATATTGGCCTAAATTCAGTCCGCATCAGCGACGGCACAGTAACTAGAGCCAACCCCACCCCTCCACCAGCCATCCTTGCCCCCTCCCTACCCCGTGCTAAAACTCACTCCATCCCTACCCACCTATCATCTTTTCTCTCAACATACCTTCCCTCTCCTTCTTCCCTTCCCGAATCTCTCACCCCATTTCCTCTCTCCTTCCTCTGCCTCTACCTTCTCCTCCTTATCATCTCTCTCCTCATCCCCTCAACCTCCTCGCATTCACGTTCTCCATTCCTCCACTCTCTCTCCCCAGCCCCTCAAATTTCCTCCTCCTCACCCAAGCCTTTTCTATCCTCTTTCCCCATCCTTTCATCGACCCTTTCCCTCCTTCTCCCTTTCCCTCCCAGTTCTCCTTCTCACTTTTCCCTCAGCCACTCAGCCTCCACCCCTCCCTCCTTTACCACCTCCCTGTCCAATTTCCCCATCCTCTCATCCTCCCCACCTTCACCCCCTCCCTTCTCCTTCCCTCTTTCCTCCTTTCCCTCATTATTTGTCCCTCCTTCCTTCTCCTTAGCCTCTCTCTCCTCTCCTCCCTCTCTCTCCAGTTCTTCCCACATCTCTTTCCATCTCCCCTTTCCTCTCCCACCTCCCTCCCTTTCTTCCCCCTCCCCCATTCCCCCACACTTTCTGGATTGACCATTTAACTGACTAAGACTATAATCCGCTCAAAGGAGGGATGGAAGGGAAGAGGGAGAGGGGGAAAGGAGAGATGGAGATTAGCAGGAGAGAGAAAATGAAGAAGAGGGAACGACAGTGAAAATGGTGCAAGGAGAGAGAGAGAGAGAGAGAGATGATGGGAGATGGACAGAAATACAGAAGTACTGTGGTAAGGAAGGTGGGATGGAGGGAAGGAGAAAAAAGAGAGAGAGGAAGAGGGAGAGGCAGTAGAAAGGAGGGGAAACGGAAGGAAGGAAGAGAGAAAAGAGAAAGAACGAGGGAGGCAAGAACGGAGGGGTATGAATGGAGAGAAAGAAAGAAAGAAGAAGGAACGCGGATGAGAGAAAACGATTGAGAAGAACAAAGGTAAGGAGGGAAGAGAGCAGAATGGTTGGAGAGGGTGAAGAGTGGATGGTCGGAGTGATGAGAGGGAGTGACAAATGGATTATAGGCAAACAGAACTGCTACTTTAGATGCCCCCGCATCTAAAAACAACTCCATAAATGCCGTAACACTAGTTCTAAATGAAACAGCCCTAGCATATATTCATCATATTCGGTGGGTATTGTGGCGAAATGGTGACATGTGAAGGTGTATGAGAAGTAGGGGAAAAAGTCACTGGAAAATAAGAAGTACTGATTAATGGTTAGGGCACAGGCTGGCGGAAAAGAAGTTCACTGTAAAGCAAGAATACGTATCAAAACAAATAGCTAGAAGATATAAACCTAATGCAGTCTTTCTAGACAGGCAGGTACGTCATTACTTGCTGAATAAAGGCAGAAATATGGACACGCAAGCGTGATGTAGCGACGCAGCCCCTGGTACAGTTATGTAGGCAACACCAAAGTCTACCATCCTATAGAAACAGAATTCAAACAGCTTTGACAACTGACTTCATGTGAACTATTACAATACACTGTTATCAAAGAGAGGTTAATGATGGAGTGTTAAGGTGTGTGAGTGATGTAGGCTTTGATGAGTTCGAGGTATAGCCAGTAAAACATCATCGTTACACAAATGGTTGACGGTACTATGCTTGAGCGATGTCTCCATGCAAATGTCAATGTAACTGGTAATACTGAGTACAATATGTGTATTATAGTGGTTGGCTTGCATACGGCTAATTGGAGTACTCACGGTCATACTATTAACACCGAGTGAGCCAAGGTATAAGTACCTATTTCTGACGGTTATTTATGGACCTCCTGTAACTGCTACATGTGATCAGCCTGCATCCCCATCATGACTGTTGACCTGTAATATCAGATTTTAGTAAAACTGTACTCGTCTTGAAGAGGTGTTATGACAATGATGTGAAAAAACCTTCAAAAGGGCAAAATTATGGAGCAAAATATGGGTATAGTTTTCATTTGTAGTGATATAATATTGCACTCATTTAATTTCAAACTTGTGCTTGAATTCCCTCCTGAGGAAGGAACCCATGGATTTAACGAACTTTCTTACGAACCTGGCCTCTCCCATTAGTCTGTTATAGTGCGGGGATGCCTCTGTGCATACAAATAATTCTTTCAGTTTAATGGCATCTTTTGTTTCTTAGTCCGATTTACATGCTATCCAATTTTGCTCACCTCAAGGAAGAGATTATGACGTGAAAGGGCAATAAACGGCCTCTGTTGTCCCTTTAAAAACTATGACTTCTTAATTACTTCTCACTTCTGATAGTCAGTACAACTAAGTTCCCAACTGAGTTGCTGCATAATCAGTGGCAAGAAAGAAACCACATTTTTAAAATTGTGTTAACACTTCAGAGAGAGAAGAAAATGAAATTATTACTTTCTTATCCCTCAATGTGACCATATGTATGTAGAAAGTGTACTTCCCCGTTGGTATTGAACAGAGAATAAGGAAAAGAGAGGAAAAAACGGTGTTCAGCAGTCTGACCAGTCCAAAGAATGAAAACAAAAAAACACAGAAAACAGATTTATCATCTCTGGTCCTGAACATGACATGATGTGATGTGATATGTCAAACTGGTAATGTTATGAACACTGGTTGGGGTTCCTTTCTGTTACAGGCATAGGGATTACTGAACATGACGCTGCATGCTCAGTGCTCTGATGTCCCTTAAGCTGATAATAATGCTTCTCGCTGAATTTGTCAGTCCACTTTTTTTTTTTTTAAATACAGTGTAACAGAAAGACGAATACATAAGAGGCGAGAAGTAAAGGTCCTCTGGTTTACCAGATCTGAAAGTTTGTTTTCGTCCATACTATTTTCCACAGATATTAGCTAAGATGTTCCATATGCCAGGTGATTCTTCATTTACCCTATATTTTGGTTTGGGTCCGCAGTTTAGGTACTTACTTTAATTTAACCGAGGATTTACCAAAAACTACTACATTTTCGGTGATTCCATTCCTTATGGCTATATTTGTAAACAATTTTTAAAAGTAACCGAAAGAGCAAAGCAGTTACTGTTTTATGAGTATGCATTGCTACGAATTCTCAAGCCAAACTATGCGAAATGAAGAACGTGAGGATGTTCAAGGATTTTGGAAATACAGTTAAAGTTGGTAGTGAGCAGTTACAGTCAACATACACTCCTTCGTCCCTTCCTGCCTGCCTACCTCGCAGCCTACCTAGGTCTCAGCCAACTTGCCTAACACTCAGCCTACAGGAGTCTCAACTTACCTTCCAGTCAGTCTAGCCCCCAGTCTGTCTGCCTGCCTCCCTCCCTCCCTACCTTCGTCCCTGCCATTCTATGAGCCTACACACTTTACCCTCCTACCTACCTATCCACTTGCCTACCAGCCAATCTGCCACTTAGCCTACCTACCTAATTACCTATCTTCTATCAGTCTATCTCCCTCCCTCCCTTCTTACCTATTTGCCTACTAACTCCCCACAGTTATACCAGCCTTCATCTGCCCTTTCCTACCTGTCTCGTTCCCTACCAATATACCTCCCTACCTCCCAGCCAGTTTGTTGGTATACATACTGCCATACCTTCCTACCCTACCCACCTACTTACCGGCCAGCCTACCGAACTGTATAATAGCAAAAAATTCATTGCTGCTTCCCCACTCTTAATTGGACAAA